>NC_136527.1:77843283-78139624 GCF_053919585.1 Euprymna scolopes | reverse complement strand
AAGTAAACCCTGACCAAATATTGCAAATCACATAGTAATCGCTTCCCAAATAAGATCTCCTCACTATGGCTAACCCATATTCGCTTTTACGGGGAATAATGCACCTTCAAAGGTTTTATTTCATGTAGCATCACGAAGCTGGATACTCCCCCAGATCAGATAAATTTTTGTCCTGGAATCCCGTAAGGCTAAAAGATCAAAATGAACGATATACTACAACGTATTAAAATGGTTAATTGGGGAGAGGAAGATTATGTCCTCAAGTTCTTTGTTCAGTGTTTGAGAGATAAAAACTTTAATAGAACATTTGACTATCTATGTATCTCATATAGAGTTTAAGTGTAAGCCCCAATTTGTGGACCCCTTGATTTCTGAGAACTTCCATTGAAGTAAATAAAAAAGGGAAAAGCCATATTCATGTTTGTGGATTAAGTACCTCCACTGGACCACCTGTAAAAAATTAAACATCCAGTGTAGCAGCAAGGCCTGGTAACATCAAGCTGAAAGAACAGTTGGAAATGACTTATATACCATAAATTACGACAATGTAATCCCTACAGCCACCTACCTTGAAAATGCTGCTGTGAAACCTGATATAGGTATATGGAATAAGTCAGAGAGAGTTGCAACCATGATTGGAGTGAGTGTTCCTAATGATGACGATCTGAACAGAGCTGAAAGAGAGAAACAGGCCAAATACCAAGGTCTTGTATGATATGAAATTAAACGGAATATATAAGAGATATCAATGATACCAGTTATTATCGGTGCCACACGGCTAATGAAGAAGGACATTAAGTCCTACCTAACTTATATTCCTGGTGAACCAAGTGAAAAGAGATCCAGACAATTGCACTTAAAGGAACAGCGAGGATACTTAAAAGAGCTCTCGGTTGGTTTCAATGAAAAACAGGAAAATGTTGGCAGCTGTTTTGGCTGCCCAATACCCAGCATTACGATCCTCAAAGGAAGAAAATTAAAAAAGGGGGGGGGGTACTGAAAAATCAAAGTTAGTGAGAACTCACACTGGGGGGAGGGGAGAACTTGAATGTCTACATGGGGAAAACTTGAATGCCTACTAGACGCTGTCCTCGAGTGTCTAAGGTCTCTCTGTACAGGGGTTTGCCAGAACAACCCGGCATGATGATACTTTTTCTATAGAAGTAAACCCTGACCAAATATTCAAAATCACATAGTATTCGCAGCACAAATAAGATCTCACCATGGCTACTCCACAGCTTTTCCGAGGAATGGTGCATCTTCTCCAAATGATATTACCTCAAGTAATAGAACGAAGCTGGATACTCCACCAGACTAGATAAATTCTTGTCCTTGAATCCCGTAAGACCAAGAGACCAACATGAAAGATATACTACAACGTATAAAAATGGTTAATTGAGGAGAGGAAAATCATGTTCTCAACTTCTTTACTAACTCAGTGTTTGAGAGATAAAGAACTTTAATGGAACATTCGCATATCTATGTATCTCATATAGACTTCGAGTGTTAGCCCCAGGTTTGGGGCCCCTTGATTTCTGAGAACTTCGACTGAAGTAAAATAAAAAAAAAAAGGGAAAAGCCAAATTTATGTGAAGTTTGTGGATATTCTTGTAATTGAAAATCATCGTAAGTGATACATATAAGAACTCACACTGCGGAAAAATACCAATCATAATCATGTCAACTTTGTGGATATGATTGTTCAGTCAAATAAAGTTTATTGACTCATATGAGAACTCACACAAGAGAAAAGCAATATTTTGAAACATGAACCACTGCTGATTACATGAAATTGAAAAGTTACCATGTTATTACAAAGACAAATCGACGGCAGATACATAAAAGACAAGGCCATCATGCCAGATATTTTTATATGGAACAAGTCCGAAAGAACTGCGATCATTATTGATGTTACAATCACAAATGATTTTGACCTTAATAGAGCTAAACAAGAAAAGGTTATTAAATATTGGAGCATCTGGATTAATAAAAAGTAATCTTCAGAAATACTTAGAAGCAATTCCTTGAAGACCCAGCTGTAACAAAATACAAATACGCAAAAAATTATATTAATGAAACGATATTGAAATATATATATATATATATATATATATATATATATATATATATATATAGAGAGAGAGAGAGAGAGAGAGATATTGTAAAAATTGTTTAAAGGTTAAAGTCATATTTAAGTAACACAATTCGATTGGCTATAAAAAGTGAAATATTTTAATTTATTTTAAATTTAAAAAAATCGGAAATGGAATTTGTCAAAAAAATCAACTGTTTCCTATTGTCAGTTTCAATATCGTTTAATTAATATTTCTAATTATCTTTATTTTTATCATTTCTGATTTATTTGTTTGTCATTTTATTTATAAAATTACGCGGAAGTGATTCAATAAAATAATCTAAACTGCTAAAAATATTTTTTTAATTCATGGATTTAATAAAATTATTTACTAAAAATATTCTGTTTTCTAATATTGTCAATTTCAATATTTCATTTTATTTATGAAATGACGCCAATTTCACTATCCAATCGAGTGGCATTCTTTCTACCCGCGTAATACGACTTATCTACCATTGTTTTAATATTTTAGTTTCTTTAAACTGCAAGACTGTCTTAATATCATCAATTACTAAAGTTTCAGATCCTACAAAATTGAAAAATGTTATAACTTTTCACCTGGGAGTTCAGTTTTCAATTATAACCTTGTACTAAATTGAACACGAAATTTGTGGCCATGATAGAAAAGAGGAAAATACATAGATAAGTGAGGGAGGAGGAAAGATGGGGTAAAGAAATCTTCCTTTTTAACCCCTCTGTTCTTGCTCTTATCTTTCAGTACCATCAGAGAGAGTTACCATTTTTTATCGTGGCCACAAATTTCGTGTTCAACTGAGTACAACGCTATAATTGAAAAATTAGCCCCCATGTAAAAAGCTATAAATTATTCTTTCTTTTTAAATTTTTGTTTCTAATCTGAAAATGAAGTCTGTAATTGATGACATTAACAGGAAAAAGTGAAAATTGTGGAATTTAGAGGGAGGTGCAATCTCCACAACATCAACCTGAAAGAACAGTTGGAAATGACTTATATACCATACCATGTTACTGGGGAGAAATCAATTTTTTTATATTGAAGTGTAATTGTAGTTGTATTTGTAAGCGTGTTTAATCCAGTTAATATGAGTGTCAGGTCAAAATAGCGGTGATGTTATATATTTACACGATCCTGTCCGAGAGAGTGGGAACAGTTGTCAAGGACAGGATGAAATATGAACTACTCCTATTGATCTGGCAGTAGTGATGATGCCTCTCCTAGGATGCAATGTAGGATGTAATTATAAAGAATAACTGTGTATATGACAACGTAGTGTCGTTAGAAAAGGCGGGATCGAAGATTTAGACATGATAAATTTATATGTGGCATTTGTTAATGTAAACCCACGGCAATTGTGTATAGAGAGGAAACACTGCGTCTCTTTTATTATATACACGATACACGATGAAAAATGGAAGTGACCCTTGAAATCTATTAAAACATTTTGTATATACCATAATATTTGAGTGTTTATATTAATTGGAATTAGTTTTTTTTTATTTGCGTGTGTTTTATTCTTAGTAACATTTTATATTTTTACAGGGCCTTCATAATTTGGGTATTATTATTCTGTTTGGTTTCAAGAATATTCCATTTTAAATGGACAGTTCGTCCCGATAAAGTCAATAAGTTCTCATATTTTTGTCCACTTCTCTTTGCCTCTTCCGGAAATAAAGGATCATAGTTATTTCCCTTGGCCGGAATTAAGGATTCCGCCACATTGATTCTCAAAAACACTTGTATAATTTTAAGTTGATAAAACCTTTACGAAAGGCATTCCTGTTTACTCTTCTTTTATCTCTACTTTTCATTTCAATATTTTTTTTATTAAGAACAGAAAATCAAAAAGACATTATTATTTGTTATGGCGAAATGAGCAATTCACCGCCGGAACTTTTTATCGAAAGAATGTTATCACCGTTATTAAAATCAGAAAATGAAAATGACATTATTATTAAAACCAGAAAATGAAAAAGACATTATTATTAAAACCAGAAAATGAAAATTACATATTCATAATTGTCTAAACTGGGCGAGCGACATTTGAAAAGCAAAACAAAATATTTACTGTATAAAAATTTATCAAAATATAATTGTAAAAACATTTATTGAAAAGTTTGCATAAGGAAATATAATTTTAAATAAAACTATTGTTTAATGTAGGTACGGGCAAAAATGAACGGACAAAAAATGGGAGACAGTTTTGAAAGCCGATTTCTCATAATTTGTTTTTTGTTTTTTGGTTTGTTTTTTTTTTTTTGCTTTCCGACTACTTTTTTATTGTATTTGAAAGATTAGAGACTAAAGTTAATTTCTTAAAGGAAAAATGTTTGTACACGTGAAAAAAAAGTTTTTAAAATGTTTTAACGGCGAGCTAACCAATTCAGCTAAATTTTGAAGTTAAATAAAGTCATTGTAAAAAAACCTTTAAAAGATAAATATTAGTTTTCTGGGTCTATTTCAAAGATTATTAGTAAAGTAAAGTCTTAAGCTATTGAATTAAATTAAAAACAAACACATTGTTTATACAAAATAAAGCTTAATTAGCCCTCAAAAACGCAACTGATAACAGGTTGTAAAAACGAATATACACGAATACACGGAAGGCCAAAATTTCAGCGAATCAAAACGCTGTTTCAAAATGAAGGCATGATAGTAAAAGGGGGTACCCGGATAACTCGTTCCGGGAAAACTCGGTCCGGAAACCCCGTACCCGGAAAACTCATACCCTGAAAAATCCCCCGTTTTTGCTAGGTAGGAAAACTGGTCCCTTATTGAATAAATATCGACTGAAAACACATTTTATTACCGTTCTTGAAGGAGATATTGTTTCTAAAAGAGGCTATGCATCCCCATAATATTTTTTTTTATTATTTTTAACTCTTGCTTAAAAAAAAATTTGATGAACGGAGTCAAGATACGAAAAATGAAACCAAATATTTATTTAAAAAATACTCTAGTTTTAACACTTTTTGTGTCATTACGAAAGAAAAATAAAGAAAGAAAACACGTGTGTTCAAAGAAAACGATTATTTTATTTAGAAGAATTAATTCTATTTAAATAATTCTTGTGTTATTAAAAAACAACAAAAAAGAAAACACGGTCTTATGTAATTTTAGTACCGCGCTGAAACAATAACTTTATTATTTCGAAAGCCATTCTTAACATGGGAAGGGAAGGGTATCGTTTAAAAGTAATTTCGGGGGCACTTGTGCAGTACTTAAAAATGTACAAATTTATTTTCTTTTGGAGGTAGGGGAGGCTCGTTTTAAAACTATATCTACCTCAGTATTTTCTTTAATTTTCGGACATTTTTTGTTAAAAATTATTTATTAATAATGTTGAGTGCGACATTACTTGTTATTCTTTTTAATTAAATAAACTCTTTAAAATAAGTTTAAACGCTAAAAACTTACAAAGCTAGGTAGAAAACGAAAACTTAGAAAAATCAATTTATACAATTTACAATGTTTTTTTCTTTTGGAAGGTGGGGGGGCTCTCGTTTCAAAACTATATCTACCTTAATATTCTCTTTAATTTTCTATTTTTCAGCAATTATCCTCCTAAGACGTGATCTTCTTATGTCGCACATTTTTTGTTCATAAGCAACACTCAACATTACTTTTTTTTTAACTAAATAAACTATTTAAAATAAGTTGAAAGACCAAACACTTTCAAAGCTATGTAGAAAACGAAAACTTAGAAAAATTAATTTAATTTTTTTAAAACAACAGTAAACAAGTAAAAATATTTTAAAAAATATTATGGGATGTGTATTCCCGTTTAAAGACAATATATTCTTCAAGAATGGTCAAAAATGTGTTTTCAATCGATATTTATTCAATAAGGGACCAGTTTTACTACCTAGGAAAAGGGTACGAGTTTTCCGGAGACGAGTTTTCCGGGGACGAGTTTTCTTAAATTCAGTAAAAGGAGGTAGGTGTGTCAGATTTCTTTTTTGTCCCCAGGCGGTCATTCATACATCACTATTCTGAACGTTTGTAATGTTTTTTATCATTTTTAATTTAATTATCTTTTATGTTCCTGTTTTTAAATTATTTTTTTTAATCATTGTTCAAGATTATATAAAAATTATGTTATGCCGAAAGTTTCTCGTTCTTGCGAGCAAGGAAATTATTAAAATCTTGCATATAATAATTATACGAAATCTGTAATTTAAAAATAAAAGTAGAAATATTTTTGCTATCATAATTTTTTGTGTGTGAAAATATTAAATAAACAATGCTTAATTCAATGGTAATATCGGTAGTTCGAGAAATTCATTTTTCTTCGAGTTATATCAAATTCATTAATACGGATTTTAGAGCTTTTTTCGTAATGTTCCTGTAAAAAATTATTTAATTATTTTTATTGTTACAAATTACGATGCTTTATTTATAATTAAAAAAAAAAATTCTTACGTTTTTATTTACTACTGAAAACCATAACTTTAGTAAAGGTATTTTTTGTTTAAAAAAAATAATACATTTCCACTAAGATTTAAAAAAAAAAATAGTTCATCATATTCCGCGATCATTATTTGAAAAATACTGCCAATTTCATTAAAATTGGTTATTCCCTGATTTGTTGGTGATTTTTTAAGTAAAAGCGTGGGGCAAAATGTTTATACATTTTGAGCATCGGCATTCATTTTGCCTGTACCTAGTTTAATGAAAGTGTTATATCGCAAGATCCCCACACATTTACATAAACGAAGCACGGGACGAGGAGGAACGATGGAACAACAATGGCGGCGCAGAGACAAATGTTGTTTCTCGGCAAAATGTTCAGAGCCGTATTAAATACACATCGAGGTGTCAAAACACATCCACACCCACATCCACATCAACAGCATAACCCGCAAGTCATCCGGGCAGCAAACACATTAACGGCGTCAACTAAATTAAAGTGGAAATATTAATAATACACCTAACAACCCCTCTTACATGTACTTCATACATAAATATTTAGGTCACGGAGTGCGGTCGCGACGTGATTCCTACATAAACTGATTCGCAATGTTTACAGCTTTGATTGGATATGTACAATTGAATATACCTCCAAATAAGCGAATCCCCGATGTGTGGTTAATTAAAAAAAAAACTAACACAAATAAAAAATATGACGGCCATCTTGACTCCAGAGCCGCTATGCTTCTTACTACGCCCGCACTTGCTGTATAAATATGCCGACTGTCAGAGAAAAAAGGCAGTTACCAGCAGATTGACGACCAGAGCAGATCGCCTCGCTAACGGTAGCAGCAGCAGCCACGCCAGTTCCCTTCAGCTCTTTCCAGCAGCAGCAGCTACAGCTGTTCCCCTCAACTCTTTGCAGCAGCAGCAGCCACAGCCGTTCCCCTCAACTCTTTCCAGCAATAGCAGCAGCTCCCCTCTCGACGACAGCAGTTGATTCAAAATTGCCTAGTCACCTATCACTGTAGTCACCTATCACTGTTCCCTGAGGCCTACCACCAGAGGACCCCACTTCTCTCCAGCAGCTCCCCTCTCGGCAACAGCAGTTGATTCAAAGTGCCTAGTCACCTATCACTGTTTGTTCCCTTGAGGAATACTACCAGTGAACCCCAACTCGTCCCAGCGACTCCTTAGTGGCAACAGCAGTGGCGATACTCCTCCTATTCCAGTCCCGGTCGTCATCACTAGACCGTACCAGCATCTAGGCCCCTGTACCTGTCCGATCCTGATCAGGCCAAGACTCCAACCTCTCTAACACCTGGATCCCTATTCCGGCCTTCCCAACGCCCAACTAACCGTTCCGGCTCTGATTGAAGATATATACCTATTTACCTTGACCCTCAATAAAGGTTTAAACTGAATTACTTCGTTTATTCTTCTTGCTTCCATATGCTCGTGTTATTCTATAACAACTGGTGTCAGAGCGTTCAGCAAGATGAGTACAGACAGCTACGAGGGTTTCACGCGGTCGGAACTATTCACACTAATCAAAGAACAGAAGCATCTGCTATTCAACCTGAGGACAGGCTCGACACAACCGTCGGAAGAGGCACTTCAGGAGATCCGAAATGACATAGATGCCATGACAACCGCCCTGAGATCAACAGCAATAACAACAGCTACCACCCCTCACACAAGCAGCGACTACAGCATGCTAATGCGCCAGCAAACAATTCGGGATGCAATGAGACAACAGAAGCCCTTCCACCCTGGACAGGACATAAACCAATTCATATCAGCGCTCACTAAAATATATGAAATACACGTCTTACCGGAGGTAACAACATACCCAAGTCTGGAGGGCGAATTTGTCAAGTTCGTGAAAGACATGCTGGACCAGGGTATATTTCAGCAAATGCTGGACTCCGCACAAGACACATCCACCTTCAACAACCTGAAGGAGTATCTACTAACAACCCACGGCAGCCAAATGACCACCTTCCAACATCTAAGCAAGGCCTGGGACTTAGAACGACTTGACGGCGAAAAACTAACAGATTTTGCCAGTCGACTCGAAACCACGCTCAGGGAAGCAGCCGTCCACATCAAGGCAAAACACAGAAAGGACAGAAACAATGAATTATCCGTTGATGGACTCATATCAATCATAGGCGCAATGCTTATGAGTGAAAAGGTGAAAGCATGGAACACAAACATCTACCCTCACCTCGTCAGAACAATGGACAACAATTATACGGCAACTGGTATAGTGACTGAAGCACAGCGATACCTGGATCGCGGCATAAAATCTGATGTTACCGCTTCTCAAGACTCCACACTTCGCTCTCAAGAGCACTACCTGAGCCAAATAGATGTATCAGAATTTTTGTAGGAATTTCTGACACCCCTAACACGAAACTGCGAATAAAATATAAAAATCTCGTAATTTCTCTGTTAAAAGTGGGTTATTTATTTTCTTTATAGATTATACTTCCAAAATAAACTATTACAGTTGTTTTAAAAGTAATAGAAATATTTTTTTTAAAAAAACAGTAATGAATTTTCCGAACTCAATATTTTTCAATTTTTAAACTTTAAAAATCTATCAAAATTTTTCTATTGATTCTATTTTTACGATATTTTCAGGGTCAATGTGAAATTTTATGCTCTTTCCAATAAACTGAATATAATATTTAAGACAAACGTTTTTTTAATTCACGCCCCCCCCCCCATTTGTGTAAGTGTCACACATTTTCAAGTTTCTCTTAAAAAGTAAATATTTATGTTGAATAGTTTTATATATCACAAATTGAAGAGAAAAGGTCAATAAATAATATATTCAAATTTAAAACAAAAAAAATCCGTTTTTTAGAAATAATAAATGAATATGCCGCAATTGCCGCATTATCAATTTAAACTTCATTTTATTATTAAAACGTTTATTAAAACGTAATAGTAACTTCCGGTTCAAGTGTGACGCTGCTGTATAACAACGTCCGTTGTTTTAGTTGTATTAATGTTATAATTAATTTTATCTTTAAGCATCGACATAATTTATTTTATTATTTAATATCCTTTAATAATGATCGGAAAACATTTGCACATATTTAACAATGAACGGACATTTTTACACGAGGAACGAAATAATGATTACACCGTTTTAAGATGACCTAAATTCATTGTTCTTTAACAGTTGATTTTCTCTTTAAATAATTTCACGTTTAAATTGTGTTTTTCATCTTTTAATTTTGATTCTTTTATATTTTCATATATTTTATTTCTTAATGAATTGGACACACAAAGCAAAAGTTGTATCAATTTACTAAAGAAATCCTAACAAACAAAACAAATTTTCTGTTTTGAACACAAAAGAAAAAACGAATCCATCCCAATTTTTTTCGTATTGAATTCCTGGAATGAAAGGTAAGATTTTTTTTCTTTTTATACACATTTTTAAAATTTGCATCCAATAAGTTTTAAAATATTCGGAAATATTAAAATAAGTTTATTTTTATTGCAATCCAATAAAAAAAATATTTATTTGAAAAAAAAAAAAAAAAACAAACAAAAAAAACAAAAAACAATCTATTTTATAAAAATCGGATGTTGCTTTCATTCAAAATTATTTTATTAAAATTACATTTTCTTATACAGACGTTTAAAGAAATGTTTTAAAAGTTATATATTGATACATTTTTTATGAAATAAATGTTTTGGTTTTCAAATATTTTTCTGTTGGGGAAAAAAATGACGAAAAAAAAAATAAAATCGAATTTGTTTTGCTATTAAATTTCAGATGCCTTAAAAATATCTGCAAAGAAGAATAACAGGTATTTTTTTACGACCTGCCCCAGCGTGGTAAAAACACCACCCCTATGTTAAGAACGGCTTTCGGGGTTCGGGAGTGTTTATTCCGAGAGCCATTCTTAACATGGGGATGTTGGGGTGTTTATAATATTCTGGGGCACGTCGTAAAAATTTACCAAAAAAAAAAAAATGAAGATTTTAGAGGGGGGATCATTTTCCTTTATAAATGTTATGTAAAATGTGCACTCACTTTATGACCAGGTAATGAGAAACAAGATATGTAATCGTTCGCAGTTTCTAATTTTTGTGGCATGGGCCGGAGGGGGGATCATGTCGATTTTTTTCTTTCTTAAGTTTTTAGGGTGCAATTAGAAGACACATGTTAACTATTCTGTACTTTCATTTAACAATTTATTAAACAAAATATACTTTAAGGGCATAACAAAACTTTGCAAAAAGTGTCACCGTGATTGGATGGGTTTTTATTAGTATTTTTTTTTATTTTTAAATTTTTTTATTTTTAAACGATTGTCAGAATCTGTAGATGACTATAGACATTGTTATCTTGTTCTAACGTAAACTCATCACTAATTTTCAAAGAAAATAAACGCTTTAAAATAAGTATAAAACACACAAAAGACTTATTCAGGTACATAGAAGAGTAATGCTTTCGCCATTACTAACATTTATTTGTAATTTATTCGTTTTTGTCTTTTATGATTGTTTTTTGTGTAAACTATAAAATGGTTCTTTTGTTTATTAAATTGTTAGGTGAAAGTACGAATTAGTTATCAAGGGCATCCTTCCCCATGCAAAGATTGGCTTTCTAACTATTATTATTAACGAGGGGAGGCGTTCCAAATATAAAATAATGCAGAAAATAAAATGGAAAAAAATTAGAAATTTAAGTTTAAAACAAAATAAATCGAACAACACGTTTTAATAATTAATATATTTATTTTACCTCAGAAAACTGGAAACTGCAGATGATTGGTCATGAAGTGGGTGTTCATTTTACATTAAATTTATACGTGAAAGTTAACCTCCATTTTGAAATCTGAAATATTTTTTTATTCATTGTTTATGGATACTTTTTATAAACTACTCTAAAATTTTATATATCTCTACTATTATATTAAAGGGACTTTGTGTGGGTTTGTTCCCTATGGACTCCTAAATGAATGCGCTAGTATATATATATATATATATATATATATATATATATATATATATATCCATGCTTCCGTCCAGTGGCAAGGAGAAGACCAGGACGACTCACCCATTTAGTACTGAAATGCTTATCTTATGTGAGTTTAAAATAACATGATTATGCATAGTAATTGTCTGTATTTTTGAGATGAGGTGTTTTCATTGATTGAGATTGTCAGACTGACTTCCTCATCTTGGTTGTTATTGTCACAACGTTTCGGCCGTTTTGCTCTCCGGCCTTCGTCAGGTGTTTTGTATCGAACTAGGGAACCGTTTTGTTAGGAGTCTCGAACCCAACCCTTTATTATTATTACGGGGGTACCGTGTTCACACTCCAGCTAGGCTTTGGGACATAGTTGCTGATTCTGTTTTGAATGTTACTTATTCAGGATTGAACTCAGCACCTTTGGGTAACTATAAACTTTGATACAACGTCTAGGACAACTCGGCCATGTCACTAGGACAATTCTTAGTTGGTTTTTGTTAATGTTAAACCTATGTTGTTATTCAAGGTTTTCTCTCTCTATTAGAGGTGTCCAAATTGCATTCAGCTCTATGCTTGGTTTGCTCAGTAGGTTGTTATATCCGAGCATGTGAGCTGTTTCTTTAAGTTTTCTCACTTTCCAGTGGGTCTCTCTGTTTATTATTTTTACTTCATCCCTTAGGGGGCGATGGTCCCCCCCTCTCCATCCAGACATGGTTGGCTATACCCGATTTTTCCGTCACCCCTTTAGTTACCGCTTTTCGGTGTTCTTCCACCTTTACTTTAAGGGGGCGGCATGTTTCACCCTTGTAAACCTTTCTGCAACTGCATGGGATGGAGTATATGCAGTTTTTGGTCATGTTCTCCTCCATGCGGGGCTTCACTCATACCAGGTGTCGTCTGAGTGTTTACTCGCTCTTGAATACCGTCCTGATGTTGTAGGGGGCACATATTCTCTGAATCTTTTCGGAGATGCCTCGTATGTATGGTAGGCAGACCATTGGAGGTTTTTGGGTTTCATTCTCCTCTCTTATACTATTAACACGTCTGGTGGATAGTATGCTATCGGGGTAGTTGTTACAACGGAGGGTATTCTTCAACCTGACCATTTCTTGGTGGTATGTAATGCTGTCGCTACTTATTGTCTCTGCTCGATATTGTAAGCAGCGTGCGATTCCATGTTTGATACTGTATGGGTGATGGGAGTTGAAGTTTAGGTATTGTCTGGTGAAGGTAGGCTTGCGATATACGGATGTCTTAAACCCATGCTCTGTGCATGATATGAGTATATCAAGAAAGGCCAGTTGGTTATCTTTTTCTTTCTCCATTGTGAACTGTATCGATGGTCTTATTGAGCTCACATGGTCTAGGAGAGCCTGGATGTCTTCCTGATGGGGCCAGAGTATGAAGGTGTCATCAACGTATCTTAGCCACATGGTGGGCTTTAAGGGAGCTGAACCTAAGGCCATGTCTTCGAAGTATTCCATGTATATGTTCGCCATCACTCGTGATAATGGCGAGCCTATAGCTAGTCCCTCCTCTTGTCGATATAGGTCAGTACCCATTCTGAAGTAGGTTGTTTCTATGCAGAATGTCAGCATTTCCATTAAGTTTGGCAATGGTACACATGTGCGCTCTTCTATTATGAGGTCCGCAGCTAGTTTGTCTTTAATTACTGCTAGTGCCTCACTAGTTGGGACTTTAGTGAACAGGCTAACCACATCTAGGCTTACCATTTGGTTTGTACTGATGGGTGCTCCCTTGATCAGTTCCGTGAAGTTAGCAGAATTCTTTACATGTGTTGCTGATTTGCCTGCTAATGGGTTTATTATATCCACAAGGTACCTGCTCAGTGGGTGGCATGCTGAGCCTCGGCAGCTCACTATGGGTCTGAGTGGAATACCATCTTTGTGTATCTTGGGGAGACCGTACATATGTGGTAGCTTACTGTAATGCTGGGCCAACTGTCTATATCTCATTGGAGCGATGTGTTCCTTGTTTTTGGTAAGGATTTGTAACAGCTTTCGTTCGGTTTTCAAAGTTGGGTCCTTCTTTATTTTACCGTAGCTACCATCTGGTTTTTGGGATTCTCAAGGCTATATCTTCCATGTGTGTTATGATATCTAAGAATGGAACGCATTTGGTTTTTGTTGCAAAGTTGAGACCTTTATTTAGTACTGCTTCCTCAATCAATGATTATGCATATATATACATATATATATATATATATATATATATATATATATATATATATATATATATATATATTGTTTTTTGGGGGGGTTTTCTTTACACAGTGATCACCACTTATCAAGGCCTGGAAGCCACTCAGGGATAAGGGTTATTGCAAGTACATTACGTTAGTGTTGAGATTTTATGAAGTGTTTACTTAAGGGGGCGGTTCATTAGGAATTTGTTAACGTTGGACTTGAACACATCCAAGTTGTAGTCAGGTGGGAAGCAGGCAGACGGAACAGAGTTCCACAGGCGTGCAGTTCAAAGAAAAAAGCTTTGTTAATGTGTATTTGTCTGCGTCAGTTCGTTCCCTATGGACTGCTAAACGAATGTGCTAGTATATATATATATATATATATATAGAGAGAGAGAGAGAGAGAGAGAGGGAGAGGGAGTTTATATATTCAAATTTCAATTAAGAAAAATAAATTTTCAAAATAAAATTTAAAGTTTGAACGAAAGAATACAATATTTAAATTAATGTCCTTAATATATATATATATATATATATATACATATATATATGTATGTGTGTGTGTGTCATCCACATACAGTACTATTTCGTTGTATCACAACTCATCAGTCCAGCTAGACATACACCTTTCCCCAGCCGTGGATCGAACCTACAACCGTCACATTGACAGTTGACAGCTCTTACCATCGGACCACAAATCAGTGCTGTAAATATTTCTCCTCTAGTGTGTATTAAATCCACACGCACCCATCGCAGACAATGCTCAAACCATCATTTGTTTACAAACAAATAAATAGTAGATTCACTAAATTGCTTAAATATGTGTTGGGTGAAAATATACTTACAAAATGCTCAACCCGAAGAGATTGGTCTTTAATTTATCATCCACGTACAGTACTGTTTTTCTTTTCATATACATATACATTTTAAAAGCTATTAGAGCGTAATAGCCAAACACGTAAATTTTTATTGCATAGATTATAAAGAGCTACAATTTTTTTTTATTTTTGGCTTCTTGTATAGCAGTAACATTTTTGTGTGTAGGAGAATAGCAGTTTTACATACATTTTTTTTTATTTTTATTTGGTTTTTATTATAATGGTACGAATTTATTTTTAGAATGACCGACCGACCATATTTTTCTTAATTTAAAAATGTTTAACTACCTGTAGAACAGAATGCATATAATTAGTTTTGGTAATTGCTCTCGATGTAAGTATTCCAGAGGGTTTAGATCAGAGGAGGAGTGCTATAACTTTGTACCGTTCCCTTACTGGCCTCCCGCCAGTAAGGGAATGGTACAAAGTTATAGCACTCCTTCTGAAGCCAAGCTTTGCTTTCTCAGCGGCCACGTGATTACACCAGGAGATCACGACATTCTTCAGTACATCCATGTAAACTTTAGCTGCTGCTGCTGAAAAAAACTGGTTTTCATCAAAGACATGTTTTTTCTGTGGTGACAATTGTATCGTTCCACCCTGTACCTTTGTTTTTTCTTCCATAGATCATAAAATTCACTCCATCATATTATACACACACACACACACACACACACACAAACCCACACCTCAACAAACTGACAAACAAATGCAACCCCTTAACATATTATTTACAAGTTTAATGTAAGGTTAAAAGAAAGTGCTTTATGTTCAAATAAGAAATGAAAGTTCGTTAAGGTTGAGCGTTACACAATGACATTTTTCTCATCAGAGGATTTTATTGCTTCAAATATTTTCTCAGAAAATATTAAATGTTTTAAACAGAAATGGTAGAAACAATTTAAATGGTTTATGTAATGAAAACAGGATGATAAGTTTCCGTCTAGTAATCTTTGTTATTCAATTAGGATTTCAACTACTTGTCTACTCGGCAAGTGGAAATACACAGTTTTTATTGTCTTGGATATCAAGAGAGATAATCCATATTCACAACAGTATTTTTTCTTTTTAATACTTCTTATATCAAGTGGCTTCATACCTTGTCTGTGGCGACTTTCATATAAACAAACTAAATGACTCCTTAATTACTTAATTCGATTGAATCGGATTGTAAAATGCATGATATGAATTTTTGATTAAAGGGAATTCATTGCTACAATCAATTAAAAATGAAAAAATTCTATTTTTAAATAGAAAAGAAATTATTATTCGTTTTTTTCATAGTTGGATAATTCAGATAAATTATGAGTGAATGAATATTGTTTCTGATTTTCACCCCAAAAAAGTCACAACACCAGTCGGACATAAGATGCAAATATTTGGAACCTAAAATACACGGATATTATGTAATAATATTGTTTGATTTAATATGTATTATCTGTTTATAGTGATTAAAATCTGAAGTCTTAATCATATTTAAAGACAACATATACAACATGTTAAGTAAAATGCTACTTATTAAAAATATGTTTACGTTAATATGAATTAAGGGTGAACAGATATCTGGAAATAAAACATTAAATATGTTTTTTCAAACATTTTCATCCCAAACAAGGCAAATTATCAGCTGGATGTAAAGGACTAATATTTAGGACTATTACTAAGAAACGAGTTGATGAATGTCAGTACATATTACATTTAAAATACTGCATTTCTCTACAGTAAGGGAAGCAGAAAACAAGAAGGGAATTCCAAAGTCTAAGAGACTGAGGGAGACAAATACAAGAGTAAATGCTTTCAGGTATATAGGAATATTAACAAGAAGGGGGCAAGGTTTTGATGCGTGTCGGATTAAGTAGAAAATGTCGAGGTCAAGTTACTATATATTCATCAGAGTAGATTCCATAAATTACTTGAAAAATGTGCTACAGGGATTCAACATTATGAAAGTGGGACAGAGAGATTTGAGATTCTTTTTTAATCTTATCTAAGACTGAGTTTGTTATCATACTTGCAAAAGCTATTATATTATATTATTATTGTTTCACCAGCTCAATGCATATTCTAATGTAATCTTAATGTTTACATAAAACCTAAAATAATATGGTTAGATTAAATGTTTATAGTAGTTTAAATGTTTTGTTTTACTAATATTTAAAAATCAAACATTAAAAAGTTTATAAGTTAAACATCTGTAACTAATGAATAATTTTAATCATATATATTACATTTGAATTACTGCATTTCTGTACAGTCCGGGAAGCAGAAAACAGAAAGGAAATTCCAAAGTCTTGCACACTGAGGAAGACAACTATAAGAGTAAAAGGATTTCTGCTATATAGAAATACAAACATGGAAAAGGGCAGGATTTTTCTGCTTGTTGGATAATGTCTAAGTATGTACGTCCAGGGAGTACAGTTAATATACATTCATCAGAAGACATTCCATTAAATTATTTGAAAACCGGGTATAGGGATTAAACATTTTGAGAGTGGGACAGAGGGTGCAGGTTTTATGTTGGGCTTAGATTAATAGCTGTGAGAATCTTCTTGGACGGTATTTAAGACGGGATTAGTTATGGTAGTTATACCAGCTCATATGTAGCAATAATACTCAATGAACAATCTTTTGTAATCTTTGAAGACGTCTAGGATACTCTCAGAAAAATGAATTTTTTGTAGTGTTTTAAAACTCACCTTTTTATGAAGTCTTTGTAATGATCTTAAATTATTTCTTCATGTACTTGATAATTATTAAACTTAAAATATTTTGTGTTGAAATTAAAAGAGACTTGAAACATTTACAACCTTCTTAGTTAAAATTATATAGTTACAAATAATGTTTATATTCAGATAAACTAGGTTAATAGTAATATTTTCTCAAGGATAGCTTGATAGAATCATAGGATCGACAAAATTAAATAAAATTACAAATATATAAGAAAATAACAAAAAGTAATAATAATTAAAAAATTAAAATTTATAGAATTTCACTGTAAGATTTTCAACCAAATTAAAGTTTTGGATGAAAAACAAACACATATTTAGACAATGGTTTGATAGTAGCACATTGTGATCTACATCAAAAAAACCTCCAGATATTCTTTCAAACTAGATTATATTCTAAGCAACACCTGTATCGAGTGTTTCTGTGTAAAATTAGAAAATAGTTATTTTTAACGTGACACTTATTAATTTTTGGATGAAATTAATCAAGGGGTTTTGACTTAAATCCAATAAAATAAACAGTAAACAATACTAATACATCAAAGCAAATACTAAAATATTGAATTTCATTTTTTGCAGATGTTCCTGATTGAACCCCATTATTGAATTTTAATGGAATATGCTTTTCTGTAAACATTATTCGATGAACAGTATTACCTTATTTGGAAGACTACAGCGACATTTGTGGGAAAACTTCTTTTACTGGGCAATACTATTTACGAATCTCATGAAATAGTTGTGAAAACTTAACACATCTTAAAGGTAATATTAGTTTTAATCATGAAATATCTGTTTAATTTTCAAATAAATCCAAAACTAATAAGATATCAAATCAAAATTTTATCTTATGAGAAATAAAACTACTGGGAAAATCATATTTTTATTAAGTGTGTGATTTTATTAGAAACACATATTTCGAGGTATGTGTGAATATTCAACTTCTTCAAAATAAAGTTTACTTAGATATATATGAACACACACTGGAAAAAACAAATGCACTTGCAGAGAACTCAGCATTCAAAAAACTATTATTTTAATGTTTTGCATATTATGAGATGATCCATCTCCAGCGTAAACAAACTGATTTGTAAATTTGGAATAAATAGAGAAGGGTATGCTTCATGTAAAATGTATAAACATTTTTGTTTTATAAAATTATCGTAACTTTTATAGGAGTACTCACCCTGGTGTAAAACAATATTCGATAACATGTATTACCCTATTCCAAAGACTACAGCGACATCTCATACATGTGAAGTTTGTGGATATTCTTGTTCTGTAAAATCAAAGTTAGTAAGACATATGAGAACTCACACTGGGGAAAAGCCATATTCATGTGAAGTTTTTGGATATACTTCTGTGAAATCGTCTTTAGTGAAACATATGAGAACTCACACTGGGGAAAAGCCACATTTATGTAAGTTTTGTGTATATTCGTGTTCTGAAAAATCAAATTTAGAGATACATATGAGAACTCACACTGGGGAAAAGCCATATGCATGTGAATTTTGTGGGTATTCCTGTTCTAGAAAATAATCGTTAGTTGAACATATCAGAACTCACACTGGGATAAAACAACATATATGTGAAGTTTGTGGGTACGCATTTTCTGTAAAGTCTAAGTTAGTGATACATATGAGAACACACACTGGGGAAAAACCATATTAATGTGAATTTTGTGAATATTCTTGTTCTGTAAAATAATCGTTAGTGAAACATGTAAGAACTCACACTGGGGAAAGCCATATTCATGTGAAGTTTGTGGATATTCTTGTCCTGTAAAATCAAAGTTAGTGAGACATATGAGAACTCACACTGGGGAAAAGCCATATTCATGTGAAGTTTGTGGATATGCTTGTTCTGTAATATCAAATTTAGTGATACATATGAGAACTCACACTGGAGAAAGGCCACATTCCTGTGAAGTTTGTGGATATGCTTGTTCTAAAAAATCATATTTAGTAGAACATATGAGAACTCATACTGGGGAAAGGCCATATTCCTGTGAAGTGTGTGGATATTCTTTTTCTGTAAAATCAAAGTTAGTGAGACACATGAGAACTCACACTGGGGAAAAACCATATTCCTGTGAAGTTTGTAGATATTCTTGTTCTATGAAATCATCGTTAGTGAAACATATTAGAATTCACACTGGGGAAAAGCCACATGCGTGTGAAGTTTGTGAATATTCTTGTTCATTGAAATCATCGTTAGTGAAACATATGAGATCTCACACTGGAGAAAAGCCACATTCATGTGAAGTTTGTGGATATTCTTGTTTTGTAAAATCATCGTTAGTGAAACATAAGAACTCACACTTGGGAAAAGCCATATGCATGTGACAGTTGTGGATATTCTTGTTCTAATAAATCATCGTTGGTGAAACATATGAGAACTCACACTGGGGAAATCATCGTTAGTGATAGATATGAGAACTGACACCAGAGAAACCCCGTATTCTTTTTAAGTCTGTGGATATTGTTCCGTAAAATCAAATTTACTGACTCATATGAGAAGTTCGATAGAAAAGCAATATTGTGAAACATTAACCATTGCAGATAACATGAAAATAAAAAGTTACCATATGCTGTTATAAAGACATACTGGCGGCATATACATAAAAACAAGGCCATAATGCCATATATTTTAATATGGAACAAGTCTGAAAAACTACGATCATTGTTAATGTTACAGTCCCAAATGATTGTGACCTTAATAGAGCTGAATAAGAAAAGATAACAAAATATTGGAGCATCTTGATTAATAAAAAATATCTTCAGAAATACTTAGAAGCAATCGCTGAAAGACCAAGTTGAAATGAAATACAAAGAGCGGCCATCAACGGAACAGCTTCTATTATTATAAAGCCTCTCGATAAGTTTACATCGTAAGGGAATCAAGTGTAAGCTTGACAAGGCAGCCCCCGTGTATTTGTCAGTACTAAAAGTAAAATGAAAAAGCGAAACTAAGTATAAAGTAACAAAAATAAACCGGAAAGGAAGAACATTGTTGCTCTCTTTTCTTATGAATGTTGCATTATTTATTGGCCACCTGTCTACATAAATAAAATTGCCACACACAATATTATAAATCAGATATAATTTTCACAATCGAACTGTACCACAACTTTTTGTAGATAAAATACATTATATGTAGTTTGTCTTTGCTTTACAGTTGATAAATATTAGTTACAAACATGATAACGCATAGGCTAGAAACTCTCCTATGGAATTTGTGGTCTTTTTTATATTTTTAGTTCTTGTTTGATCTGTTGCTGACACTCTTATTATACATAAGTGTTTAGCAATGGATTAGTTTTTTACATTTTTCCTTAAACCTGAATTTACTCAGACAATGTGAACATAAAATATTACACTGAATGTTCCCCCCCTCCGACTAATACCATTCATATATTTAAGTTGTTAGTGGGCCTAATCAGTAATTATACAATAACTCACCTACAATGATTGGAATATCCCTTTGTTTACCAGCGTTAACCTCATGAAACGTTTTATACGTTTAGTGAAATTCAGTTTCCTTAATTTAATAGTATGGTTTTCAGCTATTTTCAATTGACTAACGTCAACAAATCTATATCTATAAAAGTGTAATTGTTTATGTGTGACTATGTCTGTATACATAGGGCAAGCGTTTTAATCGTTTGTTTTTGGTGAGAATTTTACTGCAAAAGGGACAAAGTTTAAAAGGTTGGACCCTTGCGGTCTCTAGCAAACTGTTCAGCTAATTTTAGGTTTAAAAATGTGATATTTTACATAAAGGGTATTCAGACATACAGCAAGCTTTTTAATCAGATTTTTGGTGAGAATTTTGCAGCTAAGAGATCAAAATTGAAAGAGTCAATCTTTGCAGACTCTACCAAATTTTTATTTATAAAATTACGCGGAAGTGATTCAATAAAAATGATCTAATCTGCTAAAATCATTTTTTAAAAAATGCCTGTATTTAATAAAATTATTTAATAAATAATATTCTGTTTTCTAATATTGTCCATTTCAATATTTGATTTTATTTATAAAATTACGCGGAAGTGATTCAATAAAAAAGATCAAATCTGCTAAAATCATTTTTTAAAAAATGCCTGTATTTTATAAAATTATTTAATAAATAATATTCTGTTTTCTAATATTGTCAATTTCAATATTTGATTTTATGTATAAAATGACGCCAATTTCATTATCCAATCAAGTGACATTCTTTCTACCGGTGTAACACGACTTATGTCCCATTTTCTTCTTCATATCAAGACGGACTTAATATCATCGATTACTTAAGTTTCAGATTATGAAAAATTGCAAAACCAATGTTATAACTTTTCACGTGGGGGTTCAGTTTTCAAGTATATCCTTGTACTAAACTGAACACGAAATTTGTGGCCATGATGAATAAATGAATACATACACAGATGATAGAAGGTAGAAGATACATAGATGAGAGAGGGAAGATACATAGATGAGAGAGGGAGGAGGAAAATACATAGATGAGAGAGGGATGAGGGACGATGGGGTAAGAAATCTTCCTTTTTTAACCCCTGTTCTTGCACGTATATTCAGGTCACATAAGAGAGAGTTGCCATTTTTTTCATCGTGGCCACAAATTTCGTGTTCAACTTAGTACAACGCTATAATTGAAAAATGATCCCCTAGATAAAAAGTTATACCATTTTTTTATGGTTGTTTCTAATCTGAAAGGAAGTCTCTAATTGATGATATTTACAGAAAAAAGGTTTTAAAAAGTGAAAATTGTGGAATTTGGAGGGAGGTGCAATCTCGACAACGTCTGTCAATTCAAGTTTTACGATATCTTTGTTATTGAATTGTTAGGTAGAACTGCAGAAGTACTAAAATAAGATTTAACAAAATACTAAAAAAACAACATTCAACATTTTTTTCTTTCAGTTTGTTTGTGCACGTTGTTTTTTTACACACCATAAGCGAACGGTCTTATCCGTTTGTCCAAGAAGATATCTATAAACAAACTCCAAAAGTAAATCTTTGATTACTTTTATCGTCTGAGTTCATATTTCAGTTAAAACGTTACTATTCCATAGACGTACGCCCAAGATTAGTTCATATTTTAATCTAATACGTTTTGACGATCGATCCACTTATATCCATTTTTAATAATTCAAATGAGTAAAGGAAGAAAGCTTGGAAAGTTTGGAACGAATGAACCTATGTTTAGTATCGTTGAAAATGAAATTATCTATATAAATGCGCTTAGATCGAGCAATTATCTTGAATTAAATGCTGATGTATTTTTTGTAGGGTCCGGATTAATAGAATTTCAATGTAACACCCAGTTAATATAATATAATTATTATTTCCGTTATCTTTTTGGGGCCAGTGTTCATATCTTTTTGATTATAGATTGCACGAAAAAAAAACGAATCTGTTTTTCATTAATTGCATACTTTTCACGGTTGAAACAAAGCCCTCCTCTTGGTGCAATCCTCATTAAACTGTGGAGTTTCTGGTCATGTTCTTCTTTGGTTCCTCAAAAAACAATGACATCATCAATCAGTCTTAGAGTACGAGGCTACTTCTGCAGTATCATCTCCATCTTTTAGATAAATCCACCTTGAGACCTCACCAGACCAGTTGTTGACCAATTCTGTAAGCTCGGTTTCTCTTCGTATGACACCTTGTTTTACCATATTTTTCAAGTCAGTCTGGATTTCTTCCCTCATATATATGGGCCATTTTCTCTGTGCACGTATAACAAGGTGATTATCTGGTTTCAAGACAATATGGTATTCACCTTCAAAATTACCGATACTGTCAAAAAGGTCTGGATACATATTTAACAGATCCTGTTCTTCATGTAAATTTGGGTTTCCTGGATTGCACAATGTAGACTTACTAGTTGAAGGTCACAGGTCGAAGATAGTCCTATGATAGTGGGTCCTTCCGTTGTCACAACAAAGAACTTGACTGTCTTCCATTTTCCTTTGTGTGAACAAGATATTTTTATGGATCCGTGCGCTTTAATATTAGAACAATTATATGCTGTTAAAACTATTCAGACGAAATTTTGTAATCGATGAATAATTTTCTACCTTATCGATTTTCGTAATATTTGGATATAATCATCTAAAAAGAATACGTTGATACCATTGTTTTCATGTGAAATTTAGTAATACGATCTCCGAAATTTCGTCTTAATAGTGTAGAAGCGCCCAGTTGGTTCATCCTTGTTGCACCAAGTGGCAACCACAACACACCCGCCACGCCCCTCCACTGCCTCCCCCAAATGTAAACACAGACTTTCTGTGAAATGTTAAGCAGTATTATACTCGATAAATGTTGGCGATTTATTTATGGAAAAACGGTTAATGAATCTGCAGAATCATCTGTTAAACTACACAAGTTCTATAATGGAATACTCCCTCAAAAAAGGACGAAAAACATAAAATATGCTTTTGTAAACAGCCATGAAAAGTTACTGACAATATTTTTTACTATTAAATTAGGTGAAAGCTTTATTTTATGAAAAATATTTGTCATTTAAAATGTCCGCCATGTATTCATGCACTTTGTGAAACATAAAGTGACTACGCGTGTGCGCGCAGTTTAGTAAGAGAGTTTTAAAAATAAATATAATTAAGAAAGTGAAAAAAATTAATGTAATTAAGAAAGTGAAAAAAAATTGTCCGTTTCGATATCTGGAAGAGGAAAATATCCGGAAGGGTGAGTGGGGGGTAATTTTGGCCTTGAAGCCAAAAATGTTTTTTTTGGTTGGTCCTTCTGTCTCCGTTTCGCTTGTTGCGAGGTTATATAAAGCATGTTCGCGGCTTAGCAATAAAGAAAACCATTATACCAGTATATATATATATATATATATATATATATATATATATATATATAAAATTACATTATTTATTTACAACCAAAGTTTATACATTAGTGCAATAATTGTGTATCTCCATGTGTAAGCATCTTACAGGTAACAATGTTTATATGAAAATATGCGAGCCTACCTCATGTTTCTGTTGTTGTTCTCCTAGTGCATGCGTATGAAGCGCGTGGTTTATACGTGTGCCCGGTTTTGTGTCAAGCGAAAAAAAGAAAGAGAAAAAAGGAGGTAAACGGAAATATTGTCAAAGGTCACCGGAAGCCGTGTGATGCCTGCGCGCACTCCGCTCCCTGCATGTGTGCTACTGCTCACAGCTTGTTCGGTGTCTGTGTGTTCGATGTAGACAAAGCAAGTTTGGCAAGTCTAAACAGCTCACTGTAATACTCCCCCCCCCAGATAGCTGGCAGCTCAAAGGAAAGAAAAATGGAAAAGAGCGTGCAGATGTATGTGGATCAAGAGTATTGCAATGAAGAGGAAAGAAAGAAGAAAAAAAAGGAAAAAGGGAGGTAAACGGAAGGATTGTCAAAGGTCACCGGAAGCCGTGTGATGCCTGCGCGTGCTCCGCTCCATGTGTGTGTGCTACTGCACACAGCTTGTTCTGTGTCTGTGTGTTCGATGTAGACAAAGCAAGTTTGGCAGGTCTAAACGGCTCACTATACGCTCTTTTTGGCGTTTTTTTTTTCTTATTTGGGAAACAAGATGGCCACCAGCAAAAACATTATTGGATCACTTCCGCGTAGTTTTATAACTAAAATGACAAACAAATAAACTGGTGTCATTTTATAAATAAATATATATAAGTTTTAAAAAGTAAAAAATGTGGAGTGAGTTGCAATCTCGACAACGTCCGGCAATTCAAGTTTTACGCTATATTTGTTATTGAACTATTAGCAAGCACGGATCGTAAACTATAGAAGATTTAACAAAATACTCAAAGAACAAGGTTTTTTTCTTTCAGTTTGTTCATGCACGTTGTTTTTTACACACCATATGCGAACAGTCTTATCCATTTTTCTAGGAAGATATCTATAAACAAACTTTTATTGTCGGGGTTCATATTTCACTTATAACGTTACTATTTCATAGACGTACGCCTGAGATTAATTCATATTTTTATCTAATAAGTTTTGACGATCGATCCAACGATATTTTTGATAATTCAAATGAGTAAAGGAAAAAGGCTTCGACAGTTTAGAACTAACAAACAGTATTTTTAGTATCTTTGAACACGAAATAATCTCTGTAAATGCATTGAGATCGAGCAGCCATCTTCAATTAAGGGCTGATGTACTTTTTTCGTAGGATCCAGAAAAATAGAATTTCAAGGTAACAGCCAATGAGAATAGGTGGTTTGTTACTGGAGAGAAATCAATATTTTTATATTGAAGTGTAATTGTAGTTGTATTTATAATCGTGTGTAATCCAGTTAATATGAGTGTCAGGTCAAAATAGCTGTGATGTTATATATTTACACGATCCTGTCTGGGAGAGTGGGAGGACATGCCAAGGAGAGGGTGAAATATGAACTACTTTGTCTATTGATCTGGGCAGTAGTGATGATGTCTTTCCTAGGATGCAATGTAGGATGTAATTATAAAGAATAACTATGTATATGACAACGTAGTGTCGTTAGAAAAGGCGGGGTCGAAGATTTAGACATGATAAATTTATATGTTCCATTTGTTAATGTAAACCCACGGCAATTGTGTACAGAGAGGAAACGCTGCGTCTCTTTTATTATATACACGATACACGATGAAAAATAGAAGTGACCCATGAAATCTATTAAAACATTTTGTATATACCATAATATTTGAGTGTTTATACTAATTGGAATTAGATTTTTTTATTTGCATGTGTTTTATTCTTAGTAACATTTTATATTTTTTATATGACCTTGTTAATTTGGGTATTATTATTCTGTTTGATTTTAATAATATTCCATTTTCAATGCACAGTTCGTCCCGATCGTGCCAATAAAGTCTCAAATTTTTGTCACCTTCTCTGAGTGTTTAGTGCTAACCGCTTGAATTGGAATCTTTTAATTTGTATGCGTTGTAGCAATATTTGTTGTCTATGTCCTTGTTAATGTTGTGCCCCCAAAAAAAAACTTTTTGCCCGAAATTTACATTTCGTAGCGTTTATAATGTGTTTTTGTAATACGTCCTATTGTAGTGATTAAGGTATTATAATTCTGTTTGGTTTCAATAATATTCCATTTTCAATGGACAGTTCGTCCCGATAAAGTCAATAAGGTCTCATATTTTTGTCCACTTCTCTATTGAGTGTGTCGGGCTAACCTCTTAGAATAATGTCCCTCAATTCACACAGTGTTACATCCTTATTTGTTATTTGGTGTAACTGAGCTTATTTTGTGGTTCAAAATTCAACAAAATCCACCCTCAAGTTCAGGTAAAGACCTTCTTTAACTTTTTTTTTTATCTGATAGTCTTTACAATCTATCCACTTATGTAATATTTTTTCCATTGCGATATATAATCGTAATGCCAAGCCCTTAAAAACTTAACAGTATGCGTTGGAGGCGAAGTTGAGCTGCAACCAAATTTTAAAGGTGATAATTTCCAGAGGCTTATGATCATTTTCCATCTGGAACCCACTTCCATAGATGTAAATCCAGAATCGTTCACAGGCAAAAATAAGTGCAAGGAGCTCCCGCTCTATGTTAGAAGAGTGTTGTTCAGTTTTTGTTAAAGATTTGGATGAAAATGCTATGGGTTTTCCTTCTTGATGAAGGGCGATGTTCTCTACTTCAGAAGAGATGTTGTGAGCCTATCTCTGCTTTATCTTTATTTTCATGGCAGGTGCTCGTCTAAGTTCCAATATTATGTTCCCCCTCACCAAACTTTCATAAAAAACACTCGTCTAGCTGAAACCACTATCAATAATTTCCCCAACTATCTGTGCGTAAACTTAATGATAGATTCTATGAACCAAGCTTCCTTCTTAGGACTGCACGCCTGTGGAACTCTCTTCAGTTTCTCCTGGTTTTCAGCTGACTACAATTCAGTCATCTTCAAATCCAATGTAAACAAATTCTTGATGGGCTGTCCCCTTATGTAATCCAATTCACCAAATTCCCACTACTAACGATTACTCTGATATTGTCCCATTGACTTTTGTGCACTCATTAACCCTTAACAGCGTGCGTTGGATGGGAAATGGAGCTGCATCCAATTTTTTTAAGTTGATCATTTCCAGAGGCTTACGATCGCTTTCAACTTGGAACACACTTCCATAGATGTACGTCCTGAATCGTTCACAGCCAAAAACAAATTCAAGGAGTTCCCGCTCTATGTTGGCATAGCATTGTTCAGTCTGTGTTAAAGATTTGGATGCAAAGCTATGCGTTTACCTTCTTCATGGAAGACGGTGCCAAATTCTCTACTTGATGCATCGACTTGGATGAACTTGGTTTGTTTTGCAGAGTCTAAGTACAACACAAACATATCCTTGCAAATTACATCCTTGATTTGCTGAAAGTTTCTCTGGTGATTTTCTGTCAACTAGTACTCCACTTCTTTTTAAGGAGATTTCTCAATGGTGTTGTGTGATCTGAAAAGTGGGGTATGGAAAATGCCATGTACGTGATTATTCCCAAGATCCTCTGCATGTCGGTGGTGTTCAATGAACTAGGTAACATTCTTGTGTCTGTTACCTTGCTTGAATCAGGGTGAATACCATTTTAATCGTAGATTGCACACTTTTGATTGAATGAACACTTTTCGCGTTTGAAACAAAGTCCTTCCTTCTGTGCAATCGTCATTAAATTGTGAAGTTTCTTTTCGTGCTCTTCTTGGGTTCCTCCAAAAACAATGACATCACTGATCAGCCTTAGAGTGTCAAGGCCCTTCTGCAGGATCACCGCCATCTTTTAGATAAACACACCCTGAGACATTACCAGACCAAAGGCATCCGTTGGAAACATAATTTTCCAAAAGAGGAGTTGAAGGTAGTCAACAGTTGTGAGACTGAATCGAGTTTGATATGCCAATAGCCATTTTTAGTATCCAAGTTAGAAAAATATTTGACACGAGAGAGTGTATGTGCAAGTAGTTCCATTGCAGAGGTCTTGTAATGACATTTCATGATGGCCTTGTTTAAATCTCTCGCATCTAAAACAGGCGGAGTTTCCAGTGTATTTAAGCACATAAAATAAGTTGTTGCCCCATTCTGCAGGCTCTGTTACTCTTCGTATGACACCTTGTTTTACCATACCTTCAAAGTCAGTCTGGATTTCTTCCCTTAAAGTATGGGAAATTTTCTCTGTGCACGTATTACAAGGTGGTTGTCTGGTATGAAGACAATATGATATTCAGCCTCAAACTTACCGATACTGTTAAAACGATCTGGATACATATTTAGCAGATCCTGTGTTTCATTGAAATTGAGATTTTCTGGATTGCACAACGTAGACTTACTAGTTGAATATTACTGGTCGAAGGTAGTAATAGTATAGTCTGTATATATTGTCTTCCAGTTTCCTTTGTGTGAACAAGGTATTTTATGGCTCTGTGTGGCTTATCATTAGAACAATTATCAGGGATCGTATCAGAGATTCCTCATGGCGAAATATATTTTCACTTCAAACTGAACAGTGCGCAAATGAATGATTCAAAACTGCAATTGAAGCACATGTCCCCACACGGAAATTCTATAGCAAGCCCCACTCTCCCCAAGGGTTTTTTTCTATTTGTGCAGCTGCCATTATTTAAAGGCGGCATGCGTTCTGCAGATTCAACCGACAAAAGTCCAGTTCATGGAGAGATATATAAAAGCTAGAAGTAATTGTAAGAGAGAAAAAGTGACAGCTAAGTCAGAATACACTGAAACCACCAGAAACCCATGTAAGAACAGAAATTAGGAGACCGTGATTTTTTGGAAATTCTACAACAGTGTAGTTAATAATGAGCAGTCAACTCATTCTCTCACTATCAAACAATAATGTGGTCGCTTACACGGCAACTGAGAAGGCTAACCTGCTTGCCAGTCGGTTTGCCTAAAACTCCACATTGGACCCGGCACACTACTCCCTCCTTGACTTTCTTTTGCAGACAGATGCTTCACTAAATGATTTGAAAGTAACCCCTTTTTAGGTACATGGTATCATAAAAAGCCTAGACATCTCAAAAGCATGTGTACTTGACCTCATCCCGACTGTGCTATTAAAAATGCTCCAAACTTTACAACAAATGCCTTAACGAATCTTGCTTTCCGGACTGCTAGAAACCCGCTTATGTGGTACCAGTTTTCAAGAATTCTGGCGAAAGAACTGACATATTAAATTATCGCAACATTTGCCTACCCCCACTGTTCGCCAAAATATTTATGTCCTTAATTAATCAAGCTCTAGTCCATCACCTTACAACTGCTAAACTCCTGACTGACAAACAATATGGATTTAAGCAAGCGCATTCCACAGCAGATATCCTAACTGTAATATCTGAACGTATATACCATTCACTGACCAAAATAGGGGAGGATATAGCGGTAGCCCTCCATTTATCCAAGGCTTTTGACAGGGTATAGCACGATTGCCTTCTAAGGAAAATTAGATCATATGGGATCACTGGAAGAATACATAATGCAATTAAATCCTTCTGAAGCAAGAGAAAAATCCAGGTTGTCCCCGATGGTCGTACATATAAACAATATGATATAAATGCGGGAGTACCTCAGGGGTCCACCCTCGGACCTTTATTATTCCTGATAATAATAAATGACCTCACTGATAAAATTGGGTATATTTGCTGATGACACCACTCATTATAAAAGGCACGAGGGGAAAAAAAATGAACACATATGAAAGGAAATGGCAGAAACACTAGAGGATGACCTCTAATCTGTAGTGGAATGAGAATAAAAATGGATGGTCACATTCAATGCTGCCAAGACTAAGTTTGTTTCCTTAAATAATTACAAAAAACCTTCTCTACCACCAATAGCAATGGCCAAGAACTAATTACCCGAAAGTATTTCCTTTAAACTCCTCGACCTTACGTTTATAGGAACATGAACTAGAATAGATACATTGAGAGTATTGGCAAAGCTGCTGCGAAGATGGGCTCTCTCTACTGTGCTAGAAAACTAACTTAGGCCTAAAAGTATCCTGTATATCTGTAAGGCCATCATTCGCCAATGTATGGAGTGTTGTTGTCACAATTGGGCTTGTGCATCTCCTACTTGCCTTTAACTCCTGCACAGGGTTCAACAGAGAGTCAATAACCTGATAGGTTCTGAACTATCATTGAGGCTTCAGCCTCTGTCCCATCGACGAAATATTGCATCCCACTGCCTGTTCTACACGTACTTTAATGGTGAATGCTCTGACGAACTACAAGCACTTGTACCCTCTCGACGTGAATACACCCGACAAACTCAACAAGCAGCTAAATCCCACCCCTTTACAGTAAAGATCCCTAGGTGTAAGAAAGCCTTCCACTCCAATAGTTTCTTCCCCAGATCTGCTAAACTTTGAAACTTCCTTCCGGAATTCTGCTTTCCCAACTGTACTGACATGCAGAAGTCCAAGTGTTATCTGAACAGACATCTTGCTACCCACCTCCCTTCATAATATCCCTGCAACTTATGTCCCCAATAGTAACCCCCTACTACAAAGTGGCACTGCACTTTGTTTAGGGTGAAAATTGATTAAAAAAATAGTTGTTGGTGCTTCAACACTATTCAAACGAGATTTTGTAGTCGATAAATAAAGTTTTCAGATGAGAAACTATAGTTTCTACTAATTTGATGTCAATTTTAACAAATTCCAATGGTAGCTTTCAAATAATTCCGTCGAAATTACCTGAATATTACTAAATTATGAAAAAAATAAAAACAACTTTAATCGTGTTAGCAGGTGAAAAATAACGGCTATCCTGTTTCATTCGAAACGGAAAAATACCTCCGTTTGTAATTCTGTGTCTAACGATAATTTTCTTCAAATTCTTTTTTTTTCTTTAATAAATAATTTTCTACATCTTCGATTTTCTTTTAGATATGATCATCTAAAAGGAATACGTTGATGCCATTGTTTTCATGTGAAATTCAGAATTACGATTTCCGAAATTTCGTTCTAATAGTGTAGAAGCGCCCGGTTGGTTTATTCTTGTTGCACCGAGGAGTGGTTGTCTTGCTACACTTATCAGGTGTGGGAATATTTTCTGGAAGGTACGTAGGCTCTTGTATCAACTTTAGCTTTCAGAAAGTGTGTGCCTGGGCGGTTGGGAAATTTATTATAAGGTTTGTAAAAATCTTTGCCCGACTGTCACTTTGTTTTTGGATAGAGTCGAACGACATCAGTTCAAACTTATTAAAGATCCCTTCATTGTCCCCCTGGAAGCCATTTACAGAGTGCACACGGTTGCTGTGTTTCGTCAATTGTTTTAATTGCTTCGTTCCAGATATGACTTGCCCTATAATCGTTCCTCTCTTTTCTGGATATCTCGGAATTTGCACCTACATGTCTGTAATTTACATCTGGTAAGAAAATCATCGAAATTCTCTGATCCCCTTTATTTATATTGATGCAGATATAAAGGAGCAATATGGAAATACAATTATGGTTGTAATCATTCGCCGATTTTTTTTTGTTGTTAAATGATATCTGGGTTACTTTGTTGTGATGGCTATTGTTTGGTAGGTTAGCCAATCCATTATTGCAATCTGTCAATTGGCTGCAACCGTCTACTTCCAGAAATTCCGGTATTTCACGATGACTACAATGAGTTAATATTCCGCATTACCATCGTTGATTTCATTTTATTACATTTTTCATCTTGAGTGTTAAAAAAAACAAGAAAAAAAAAAAGAACGTTCATGGCTTCAATAGCAATAGTAAGTTACTTCCGGTTCAAGTGTGACGCTGCTTTATAACAACGTCAATTGTTTGAATGGTATTATTGTTATAATTAGTTTAGCTTTATTATTTATTAAGACACTCTTGCACTAGGTGCGTCAGAAACTGATCCTACGAATGCGTGAAAAAATTGAATAATTTGACCTCCTATCTTTCCAAGCTTATAACTACTTGAAAAATTTAATTCTAACCCTAATTCTTTTCAATTAAAGGAGCAAAGACCAAATTAAAAAAAAAAACAGGTTTAATTGCAAATTATGCAATGTTCGCATTTTTAATCGGTTTTCTTTAAAAAAAATGATTTGAAGAAAATAAACGAAATTTTACTTATTCGATTATTAAAAATATTTTAAAAAATCACTTACCTATAAAAATACTATTCAATGTGTACTTCCATTTTTCATTGTTAAGAATTTATCCATATTTATATTTTAAATTCCATATATTTTTTAAATAAAAGGATTTATTTGAAAAACAGCCATTACATAAGTATATTTGCATTGTTATCGAAACACCGAAAGTAGTGTTTGTTCTTGTTTTGAACTACGGATGGACAGAAGGAAGTAAAAACCACACGTTTGCATTAGCCGTTTAGCCTTGTGCGTGAAGAAATATTTGTCCTCATGAGTTAAAAATAGACAAATTTTACTTATAAGTTTTTGCAAAAGATTGAATGAAATAGAAAAAATTGTCGTCAGCGTCCAATATTTATTTGACAATATTTACTTAACATAAGCTTTCACTTAAAAAAAATCAACATGTTTTCTTTTTTGTTGTTGTTGTTGTTTTTTAAGGACTTACACTTTGGAGTCTGCAGGTATATTTCCAAAAACAATTCTTTTTTTTTTTTTTAATTAGAATATTTTCTTTATTGATCTTTTATCTTCAGTTGGTGATATATAAAACTTTGGTAGGTAAATTAATTATTTAAATTTTATTAGACATTTAAAAATGGGGGGGAATAAAAAAAAACAACGTTTGTCTAAAATATGAAATTTCACATTGAAAATATCGTAAAAATTGAACCAATAGAAAAATTTGGATAGATTTTTAAACTTTAATAATTGAAAAATATTTAACTCGTAAAAACTTCGTCTTGGTTTACTATTTGCCTTCTTCCATGTTGTGAGTGTTGCCACATTCTCTGCTGCTTTCTAATTGTTGTTTGTATAGACTTTGGCCCAATGATTTTTCTCTTCACAAGCTGAACATATTGTACCCTATGCTTAACGTTTTCCAAATGGAGTATAAGCTTTGCATCGTTTACAATGCTTGTATTGTACTGCATCTATCTATTTTTCTTTTTGTTCGTAGAGTTCAGCTAGTTGTCTCATGCGGGCTATGGAAGCTTCATGTGTCCTGCCATAGTTTATAGCTCCCTGCAGTGTCAAATCTTTGGCAGATTTGTTGTTTAATTGTATGAATAGCCTCAAAGCCTATTATCACCAAAAGGGACACGTTGCATCGACACCGTTAGGTATAGAGCTTAATGTAAACCACATTGTTTAACAAATAAATAAATAAAATAAATAATAATGAAAGATAGTTAAAAAATGATTAAATGTTTTATTTATTTTATAATTTAAAATTATTATTTTATAATGTAAAATATTGAACAATACAAATATGTTATTTAACAAATAAAAAAGAGGATAATGCATGATGAAGTTTAAAAATTAACCTTTCATTATTTCTTTTTTTCTTTGTTAAACAATGTGATTAATTCAAATCAAATTTTAATCATAGTATTACATTTTCAATAATCACGTAAATATAAACAAACGTTTAAGCGCTATATACCGGTGCCTACCCAACGTGTCCCTTTTTGTCAAAATAGAGTTTGAGGCTAAACGGCAAATCTGATAAATCTTTACCCTTTGCTAGAAATTGTTTTCCATGTTCTTGATGTTTCGTTCCGGATATGATTTGCTCTATAATTGTTCCTCTGTTTCCTGGGCATCTCAGAATTTGCACTTGAATGTCTGTAATTTACATCTGGCTTGAATGTCATCGAAATTCACTGATTTATTTATTAAAACGTTTATGGCTTCAATAGCAATAGTAACTTCCGGTTCAAATGTGACGCTGCTTTATAAAAACATCGATTGTTTTAATCGTATTAATGTGATAATTATTTTATCTTTAAGCATCGATATAATTTATTTCATTATTTAATATGGTTTAAGAATGATTGGAAAACAATTGCACATTTTTAACTAATAAACGGATATTTTTTACTCGAGGAACGAAATAATGATTACACCGTTTTACGATGACCTTTATTCATTGTTGTTTAACAGTTGATTTTCTCTTGAAATAATTTCACGTTTAAATTGTGTGTTTTCATCTTTTAATGTTGATTCTTTTATATTTTCATATATTTTATTTCTTAATGAAACAAAACAAAAGTTGTATCAATTTACTAAAGAAATCCAAACAAACAAAACAAATTTTCTGTTTTGAACACAAAAGAAAAAAACGAATTCATCTCATTTTTTTCGTAATGAATTACTGGAATGAAAGGTAAGTTATTTTTTTTTTCTTCTTTTCATAAACTCCATCCAAAATAACTAAATAATAAAATAACTTTTCTTACACTTTAAAATAATCTGAAACATTAAAATAAGTTTATTTTTATTGCAATCCAATGAAAAATATTCATTTCACCATGCTTTAACATACGTGAATAAAAAAGTATGAGTTTCACATTTAAAAAAAAAATCTTAGATATTTTTTTCAATCTGACATTTAAATTTTTGTACAAAATGTGTTTATTTCAGTAAAACTTATGAATTCTGAAATAATAATAATAATTATCATATACAAAATAATTTAATTCAAAGTTGGTTGAATTGTTAGACAACTGAGCGCAAAAACATATTTTTTAATCTTTAATTGTTTTAACATGTTACGACGAGGGACCAGATTAACGGAGTGTCACCAATGTTGCGATGGTGAATAGGATAACGTTTTGTCTAGTACCTCAACGTAAACAAAAACATTAAAAGTTGTCCGAATCAGCGTTGAGGCGAAGACGAATATAAAAGTTCATAAAATTGTTTTATTTAAGCATAGAAAGAAATAATAAATCTTATTTTATATTGTTGTCATTTTAACTTGTGTGTTGATTGAACACACGAAAAAGAAAAGATAAATAATAAATCGATGTTTGTGAGAATGTTGTGAGAAAATGTTCTTGAAACGAGTGTCCTGGAAAGAAGTGCTACGTTTTGAACTTCATGTACCTCTTTAAACAAACAATCACTGAAAAACACTTATTAATTCTGAGAAAATAATATTAATCTAATCATATACAAATAATTTAATTCAAAATTGGTTGAATTGTTAGACAACTGAGCGCAAAAACAGCTTTTTTAATGCTTAATTGTTTTAACATGTTACAACAAGCGACCAGATTAACGGATATGGTGAATAGTATGCAAATAACGTTTTTCTTGTACCTCAACGCAAACAAAAACTTACTGAACCACGCTATTTTTAAAATCCTATTTCCAAGTTTAATAAAAGTTTTATGATATGTTTTTTTTCAATTGTAAGGTTTAAGTACAGAATAGGTACAAAACACCCTCCCCTCCCTTTTTTTTTTTAGATGTGTTCGAAGTTGCTGACAACGAATCTGATAATCAAACCCGTCACAAATTTACCGTTTGCATGGTATTAACTCCATGACCCTGGGACTCTTTTTTGTCATTTCTCCGTCTTCAGTAGAGTTTTCTTATAGTGAAGTGCCTTATGACATCGCGGCGGAATCTTTTGTAGACATTTGAAATAACAAATAGTTTTTTTTTAAGTGGCTCACTTTTGTGTGTGTGTTTTATGTAATTTTTAATTCTTTTTAATTAAGCTAAAAAATTTAAGTTTTTATGAGTGATTTACAAATACATATTTGTATGTTTTTCGTTCTTTTTTTGGTTATAGAACTTGTTTAGTTTAACAGGTGCTTCTGCAGTTTAATTAACCGTTTTTCTGTAAGTAATGCAGCGACATTTACCAAGTAGAATACCATTTAGCATATAACAAAAATTCTGTTTACATTGGGTATGTGAGCGGTTGAGGGGTGGGGGTGGTGATGGCGCTCTGCCATTTTATGCATCCGAGATCAATATCTACTTTAAAATTTGGCACTTATGCATTTTTGGTACTGCGCTATTATAAAATTGTGTTTTCAGGTTAAATTTAAGTTTCACACGATTTTTTTTTATTCAATCGTTAGGTGGAAGTATAGTTACAAAACACCAGCCCCTCCACAAGGTAAAAATGGCTTTGTAAATAAAAACATTGTTTCAGCAGTTCCAAAAAATACATAATTACCCAAAACTGTACTTTGTATTGTTTATGAGTCTGTTTCGCTGTAAATGAAAAATGAATAACGAAATTAGGATAAAAAAAACTCCGATTAATAAGACAACAACTAAATAATAAACCAATGTTTTTCTTGACAGAAGATACTAGTAAACTTAACCATTTATTGTATCCAAAAATATCAATATATAATTGTAAAAACATTTATTTACAGATCTGCAAAAGAAAATATAATTTTAATAAAAAAATTTTCTAATGAAAGCAACATTGTATTTTTATAAAGTAAAAAAGTTAAAATAATTAGAAGGTGTGCATGTAAAAAAATGAAAGAATTTACAATGGTATTTTAGTAATAAGGATAATGAAACATGTTAGTGAGAAACGTAACGAAATATTAATTCATTCTTACTAAAGTTATAACAGGGAAATACACCTTTCTGGTAATAATAAAAAAATAGTTTATTTTATATTTTTCACGTTTTTAAAGTTTGTACTCAGAGTATTTAATCTGAAATGATTACCTAATCTAATCAGGGAAATCATGTTTGTTTTAATCTCAGGGGTGTTCTTTTTTGAATGAGTCTTCGTTCATTCCAGAATGACTGACTATTTAGTTGTCAGCCGATGAGATTTTGTGCAGTGTGAGGATGGAGAATCATTATATAGAGGAATGGAAAGTTTATGCTATATGTATAAGTATATGAGCATTAAAATTAGGGTGAAACCCCATGTATGACCCAAATGCAGAACACCGCCCGGTATCGACTGGGTGCAGGAGTAGTACTTATTTTACAGAGTGAAAAATGACAGCTACTTTCATTGTATATCTTTGCAATTGTTATTTTGTCACTCCTAGGATTAAATCTGCAGTTTTATTGTAACGAAATTATGTGTCAAAAATGTCGTTCTATAGTTACATGAAAAAATGGCTAATAATGTAGAATTAATGAATTTGTATGTGTCATCTGTTGTTGTAAATCTATGGTATTTAGGTTGAAAGGTGAAAAACTGCGCTGCTTTTATTATATATATAAGTATAGGACAGAAAATAAAATAGATAAAAAAATTTAAAACAAAATGTAAAAAAGAGCAGGAATGCACTTTATATTATTAGTTCATTTGAAAAAAATTATTACTACACAAGCAGAAAGGCCCTGCATATAAAATCAGCAGTAGGTTCTTTGATATAACAGGGGTACATTCAAAATGAATGTTTCTGTTTAAGGCAGAATTATGCTAAGATACTTGACGTTTTGCCTTTTAAACTTTAATTCAAACTATTATTACCACACAAGACCCGGCATATAAAATCAACAGTAGATTCTTTGATATGACATAAGCTGGTTCAAAATGAATGTTTATATTTTAACCGGTTGTAATCAAATGGAAATGGAGACATGTCAGTTTCTTTTGCGACAATGTATCGTTCCACCTTTTACCGTAGTTTTTCTTCAATAACTATGTTGTGAATTAACTTAGAATACTACACACACACACACACACACACACACACACACACATATATATATATATATATATATTATTTTGACAGCACGTTAGATGCCCCATATTCTGCTCAAATGGTTTTGGTTAATTAATAAATAAATCATAAATGCATATTAGGGATTTGCACACTTAAAACTCTGCAAAAGCGTAAAAATCTCGAACGTATACAGTTACGTCTCTTTCAACATCATAATTACATATTAGGAATTAGGCAACTTATAATTCGAAAAAAGCTTTAAAATTTCGAATGTATAGATTTAACACGCAGTAATTCAGTAAAAGATTGATAAAGACAATCATCCTTATACTGCCAAACTCCCCAAATATTCATATTGTGCTAAGTAATTTCTTAAACTATTCAATAAGATAATCTTTATTACTTTAAAAAGAATATAAGTTAAATATATTTTGCAGATATTGCATTTTGTATGGTACAAATAAATTGTCTTTAACAAGTGATAAACATTGACTCATGCATTAGGATCAACACTTATAGAGTTTTTGTAGATAAGATTAAACATTTTTTTTTACAATTTTTCGAAAAGTTATTTGCTTTAAACTAAAACCTTTTTATTTAGAAGTTTATAAGAAAATGTACTTTTCAATAGTTTAAAACACTAAGTATGAAGCTACACTAAATTTGTTGTAGACTATTGTTTAAACATAATATCTCTGATAGGTATTAATTGTAATAAATTTAGAATTAGGCCAACCGTGAACTCTGAATGACCCTCCTTTGACCCAGACTGGAACGTTTCTGTTGGACCTAAAATATTCATTAATCACTTTTCATCTAGTATTCAAAGAGAAAGGTGGAATTTTCCTACTTGGATTTTTTACTAGCACACAGAATAATTGAAGTAGTTTTTTTGTTTCAGATAAAGAAGAATTTTTCCATTTGTACTGAACTAAAAGTTGAAACAAGTACTAATTTATTCCATGATAAACAGGCTGGATAAATTTCAGTGGATCATTTGGATACAATGGATGTAAAGCTTATTGCATATAGGACAGGAATTGATGAGTATAAAAAACTATCTGTGACCAAGGATCGCAAATTGTGCTTGGAAAATATAGATTTTGACCCTTGCCCCTACCGATTGATATCACAAAAATGTATTTGGTGTTTCAGAACACATTGTACACAAGGCTCACAAATTGTGTTTGGAAAATGGTATTTTAGCTGTGCCAGAACAAAAAGAGGCAAGTCTTTACCTGTTGATATTGCACAGTTAGTGCAAGTATTTTATCAAGATGATGAGTACACTCGATTGATGCCAGGAAGGAAAGACTATGTTAGTATCAAACGTAATTTACATAAGCACAAGAGACTCATATTGATTGGGCAACCTAAATGAGCTCTTCAGAGCATTCAAGGAACAGAACCCGACAGTATCTTAAGGGTTTTCAAAATTTTGTAGTCTTAGACCAAAATGGTGTGTCCTTGCTGATAGAGCAGGTACACATGATGTATGTGTATGCACTATCCACCAAAACATCAAACTATTACTAGAACAACTAAATGTACTGTATCAAGATCTCTTGAAATATATTGTCTGCAATACAAGTAATATACAGTGTATGATTCATAGATGCACAAATTGTTCTAAATCATCACAGAAGCTGGAAAAATTTCTTTACGACACCCTTGAAGAATGTATTGGTAATGAAAACTCTGTTGAGTTCTCCCAATGGACAACAAGTGACAGATCAACTTTAATAACTCACAAGGAATCCTGTCAAGCTTTTGTGAATTTAGTTATTTTGCAAATGAATAAATTTGCACCTCATTCTTACTTGGCTAATCACAATCCAGATATTTAAAGCAAAAAAAGGAGATATCAGTGATAGCGAAGTTTTATTTCTTGGGGATTTTGCTGAAAATTACAAATATTTTTTTCAAGATGAAATCCAGAGTTTTCATTAGAGTACCGCTCAATGTACTTTACACCCAGTGGCACTCTATTTTAAGCTTGAAAACACAATTCAAAGTTAATTTTTTTGTATTATATCCAGTGACAACTCCCATAATGTGGCGTTTGTTTATATGGTACAGAAAAACATTATCGAGGTGATCAAGGCTAATTTTCCAAATGTGAAAAGTATTGAATATTTTACAGATGGTTGTGGTGCAATCATCAAAAAGATTTTGGACTTAATGCAAAATGGAACTTGTTTTCAACTAGTCATGGTAACCAACATGTGATGGCATAGGTGGGACAGTGTAAAGGATAATAGCAAAAGAAAGTCTATGAAGACCAAATTCCAAACAAATCCATTCAACAGAAACTATGTTTGAATACTGCAAATCTGCAATTGAAGAAATCAAATTCATTTTGATTAAAAAGGAAGTTGAGGGAGCAAGGAGAATCTCACTATTAGATTTGAAAATGCATCCACAGTTCCAGGGACAAGAAGTTTTCATCAATTTATTCCACTCGACAGAGATAAAATAGCAATGAAACAATGTAGTGAAGATGAAAACGATGAATTGATATATGACTTCTCTATTGGGGTTGAAGAAAAACCAATGAAATGGGTTGTTTCAGAATATGTTTGTTGCAGGTATGATAGTAACGTTTGGATTGGCATGGTCCTAGAAATTAATATGGAAAATAAGGACTTGCTGATTAAATTCGTGCATCCAGCTCTTCCATCACATTCATGTTATTTGAATGCGGATTTTAAGGATATATGCTTTGTGCTTTTAGCAAATATTCTGTGCACTATTGACGTCCCTACAACACCAAATAGTAGTTTATCATTTGTTCAAAGTGGATAAATTATCTGTGCAAAAAATTGTGTAGAAAACAATTTAATCTATGTACACAACAAAATTTTGTGTACAGCATGGTTTAAAATTTGTATATTATTATCACTTTCTTTTAAATAAAAAAGTTTTAAATGAAAATAACTTTTTGAAAACTTTTTAAAAATATAAAAAATTTAAAAGTGATGAAATTGAAAGCATTTCTTATGAATAAAAATCTGTAAATGTTTAGTGACAATTACAAATATTCTAAGTTTTAAAAATTCACATGCATTTAAAACAAAAAGATCAATTTTTTTATTTCGTGAAAATAGTGATTTTCTTTTTAATTCAATCAGAAATAATCTCTTTTAAATTAATGTATAATGCCATCTACAAAAACTCTATAAGTGTTGATCCTAATGCACGAGTCAATGTTTATCACTTGTAAAAGTCAATCTATCCGTACCAAACAAAATGCAATACCTGCAAAATATATTTAAATTAACAAAGATTATCTTATTGAATAGTTTAAGAAATTACTTAGCACAATCTGAACATTCGAGGAGTTTGTGAGTATTAGGATGATTGTCTTTATCAATTTTTCACTGAATTACTGCGCGTATATGGAAAAAAAGATAAAATTCGTAGGGTCATATCTACTAAAGTAGGCTAGAAACCCTCACATTTTTTTTGAGAACTTGAGCAGTCATAGTAGATGCTATAAAAAATATTGAATGTATGGAAGTATTTTTTGTTAATTTTATAAAACACTGAAATTTCGTGACGGTTCGTTACATAAATTTAGAAGCAAAATATGCAAATTTTACACCCCCACAAAGTCCGAATAATTAGGTTTTGGACCAAATGAGTCAATGTTTATAACTTGTTAAAGACAATCTATCATACAAAATAAAATATCTGCAAAATATATTTAAATTATATTTTAAAATTTACAAAGATTATCTTATTGAAAAGTTTAAGAAAAAATAAAATTCGTAGGGTCATATCTTCTAAAGTAGGCTAGAAACTCACAACTACATAGGTAAATAATTTATAATTTGGGGGACATATTTTGGGTGAGCAAAATTTTATTTTCTACGAGGCATGGCGTTAAAATAATTATTCGGATTCTACAGTCCCTAAATGCCTTTCCTATCAAATATTTAAGAATAAAGTCCGAATGGTAAGGTTTCGAACCAAATAATTTGGCAATTTTTCCTAACTCATGAAGGAGAATATTTGTGCCAAATTTCAAGTAATTCGGTGTTGGTGGGTGCAGATTTCAACTTTTTGCTGGTGTTTTGACATGGAATGACCGTTACACAAATAAGTTAACCAGTATTTTTGTAAATAAAGCAAATTCTAGATATGAAACAAACATAGAATCGAAACAATATAGCTGGAGACTTAGTTGATTAGTCTGGATAAGAAAAATAAATACAATAAAATAAAGAAAAAAATAATTTAATAAATTAGTGAATAATATCAGTAAAACCTTGAGTGAACACAGGTAATTAATGGTAACGTTGAATGATAATTTGATTCAATTTTTTGTTTTTTTTTAATAGAGATACGGAAATAGGTAAATATGAACATCTTTAAAAGACTTTGGAAGGATGAGATGTAGATAAAATATTTTCTCGTGTTTTTCTTTAGAACAGAAAGAGATTCCATATTGTTCATTGTTTAAGGTTTTTTTTATTCAATACGTCTGATAAAAGGCTGTTGTTAAAGTTTTCAAACGATATAGGGTTTAAATTTGTCTGAACAGTCTTGAAACAATTGTAACTAACGATGAAATACACTATTTGTTACTAGCAATTTATTCCTTGGTGCCTTTATTTTGTTGGACGGTTACATTTGCGCTGCTTATTATAAAAAGATATGTGAAACACATATAGTTCTCAGGGCATAACTTAAATGTAATAGATAAAACTGGTTTTTATAAAACGGAAATTGATATATATATATATATATATATATATTGCAACTTTTTAGCTTCAAATATTATCTGAGAATATATCAAACGTTTTAAACAGTATTGAAAAGTGTTGAAAATCTTGAAGAGTTTTCTCTAGAATGTAAAACACATGTTACTATGTTTTAGAAGAATTACTAATTGATATATATATATATATATATATATATATATATATGTATGTATGTATGTAAAATTGAAAATAACAAATTTCTCTCTCAAAAATATATTAGTTTAACTTAAGCTTGCAAAAAATATTTTGACTATACTCTTGAAAAATCCTGAAATCAGGTGTCACAAATTTAACAGTTCTCAGTGGCATAACATCTATTGAAAAGCAAAGTAAAATTCACTGTAAAATAGCAAAGCTTGAAAATAGGATAATTCCTGATCATGTGGGTTGTGATTGCTTGTTGAAGAGGTGTCAACTGTAGGTAAGCTGTCAGCTAATTGGATCGTGTTCCGAGTAGCTGGTCTGCCCAACCTAAATGATATTCCAGGCTATCATTATGATGTTTTCCAGATGAAGGTAAATAGTTATCTGCTGCTTTTGCATTTATCATCTTTAGTTTTATTAATACTTCTTATATCAAGTGTCTGCATACCTTGTCCGTAGCGACTTTCATATGCAGAAGCTAAATGACTCCTTAATCAATTTGAATCTTACATGTGAGTTTAAAATAACAGTTTTAATATATATATATATATATATATATATATATATATATATATATATATATATAGTCGTACTGTCATACTTGTAACATGTCCAATTACATTTTCAAACAAATTCTGTGGATTACGAGATACATTGATCGTTGAATATATATAACATGAAAAAAAATCAAATTCCAAATAAAATCTTAGGAAAAATAAAAATTAAGTGTAAAACCCAATGAAATACACTTTAATGTTTGTATACGAATAATTGTTTAAATAAATATGAATGTGTTAGTTGCATTGCCAAACAATGTTTCGTTATATCTTTGAACAGGAGTTCAGTGGATTATGGGATATGTTGATTGTTGGATATACATAACATAAAACATGAAATAAAAGATAGATTTAATGTTTATTTTCTGTTTAAAGAACAAACATGAAAACGTTTATAAGTTAAACATTTTTGATTGAAAATAATGTTTGCATTCAGATGAATTATGGGTAAATGGACTTTTTTTCTGTTTTTTTTTACCTATAATAAGTCACAATTTCAGGTGGACATAAAGTGCTTCTATTTGAGATCAGAAATGCAGGGATATTATATAATAATGTAGTTATATTTTATATGTATTATCTGTTTATAGTGATTTAAATCTTTCGTCTTTATAATATTTTAATACCAAACATTTAACTCGTTAAGTAAAACAACAGTGATTAAAAATATTTTCACGTTTATATGAATAAGGGATGAACAGATATTTGAAAATAAAACATTCAATACGTTTATTTACGCACATTTACCAGAAACAAGGCATATTAGCACCAGGATGTATAGGACTAATATTCGGACTATTATGAAGAAACAAGTTGATCTATGTACGTACATATTACATTTAAACTACAGCAAAGTGTAGCAGACTAAGGGCGACAATTATAAGAGTAAAAGGCTTTCTGCTATATAGAAGCAGAAAATTGAGGGAATTACAAAATCTAACAGTAAAATACTTTCTTGTATATAGAAATATCAACAAGAAAGGGTCGAGATTTTTCTGCTTGCCAGATAAAGTAGAAGAAAGTGCGCCCAGGCGTACAATTACTATACGTTCATCAGAGCACGTTCTATAAAATTACTTAAAAACAGGGTATAGGGATTAAACATTGTGAGAGTGAGACAAAGAGTGGAGGTTGGGTGTGAGAAATGGATGAATTAGATTTGAGACTCTTCTTGAACCTTATCTAAGATTGAGTAAGTTATGGTAGCTGCACCAGTTCATATGTGGCAATAATACCCAATGCATATTCTAATGTAAGCTGTGAAGATGTATAGGATACTCTCAAAATTATATTTTAATAGAGTTTAAAAAACTCATCTTTTTATGAAGTCTTCGTAATGATCTCAAATTATTTCCTAATGTACTTGATAATTATTAAACTAAAAAAATGTTCGCGTTGATATTTAAAGCCTTATAAGTCAAAAGTATGTGGTTACAAATAATTTTCACAGGAATTAGAAGTTTAACAGTTATATAAGAAAAAACTAAAAAGTAATAATAATTTTAAAAAATAATATGTATAGAGTTAAATAAACAAATATAAAGACAATGGTTTGATAGTAGCGCATTGTGATTTAAATCATAAAAACTCCTTATATATTGTCAACTAGATTAAGCAACGCATATATTTACTGGTTCTGTGTGAAGTTAGAAAATAGTTATTCTTAACGTGACGCTTATGAATCTTTGGATTAAATTAATATAGGTGTTTTGAATTAAATCCAACAAAATTTACAACAATAAACAATACTAATCCTTCAAAGAAAATAGTAAAAATATTGAATTTCATTTTTTTGCAGATGCTCCTGATTGAATCCTATGATTGAATTTTAATTGAATATGCTTTTCTTTAAACATTATTTGATGAAGAGAATTATACTATTTGGAAGACTAATGCGACATCTGCAGAAGAATTCTCATACTGTCTACTACTATTTACAAATGTTATGAAATATTTGTAAAAACTTATCACATCTTGAAAGTTATATTAGTTTTGATTAATTTTCAAATAAATCATCATTAGTGAAACATATAAGAACTATCACTGAAGTTTGTGGATATTTTAGTTCTGTAAAATCATTGTTAGTGAATAATATGCGTACTCGCACTGGGGAAAAGCCACATTCTTGTAAAGTTTGTGGATATTCTTTTTCTGTAATACCATCGTTGCTGAGACATATGAGAACTCACACTGGGAAAAAGCCATATTCATGTGAAGTTTGTGGATATTCTTTTACTCAAAAATCAAATTTGGTGAGACATTTAAGGATTCACACTGGGGAAAAGCCACATTCATGTGAAGTTTGTGGATATTCTTGTTCTGCGAAATCATCATTAGCGATACATATGAGAACTCATACTGGGGAAAAGCCACATTCTTGTGAGGTTTGTGGATATTCTTTTTCTGTGAAACACAAGTTAGTGATACATATGAGAACACACACTGGGGATAAGCCACATTCATGTGAAGTTTGTGGATACTCTTTTAGTCAAAAATCAAATTTATTGAGACATATGAGAACTCACACTGGGGAAAAACCATATTCATGTGAAGTTTGTGGATACTCTTTTATTGAAAAATCAAAGTTAAAAATACATATGAGAACTCACACTGGGGAAAAGCCACATCCATGTGAAGTGTGTGGGAAACTTTTTTCTGTAAAATCAAAGTTAGTAAGACATATGAGAACTCACACTGGGGAAAAGCCACATTCTTGTGAAGATTGTGAATATTCTTGTTCTGATAAATCAACGTTAGTTATACATATGAGAAGTCACACTGGGGAAAAGCCATATTCATGTGAAATATGTGGATATTCTTGTTCTGATAAATCAACGTTAGTAACCCACATGAGAACTCACACTGGGGAAAAGCCACATTCATGTGAAGTTTGTGGGTACTCTCTTTCTGTAAAATCAAAGTTAGTGAGACATATGAGAACTCACACTGTGGAAAAATAACAATCATGGCAACTACAAAGATATGATTGTACTGTGAAATCAAATTTATTGACTCATATGAGAACTCACAGCAGAGAAAAGTACTATTTGGAAACATGAATCACCACTGATAACGTGAAATGTAAAAGTTTTATGTTATATTACAAAGACGTACCAGTGGCACATACATCAAAGACAAGGCCATCATGCCAGATATTTTAATACGGAACAAGTCCGAAAGAACCGCGATCATTATTGATGTTATAGCCATAAATTGTTTTGACCTTAATAGAGCTGAACAAAAAAAGGTTACGTAATTTTGGAGCATCTGTATTTATAAAAAAGAATCTATTATTAAAAAAGACTTGGATGTGAATTTACATCCTTACAGAATCAAGTGTTTGCTTCAGGAACTAAAAGTAATAAAAAGGTAAAAGCAATATTTTCCACAAATGTAAATCAAGTTTACTAAGTTTATTAAAAAGACACACAATTCGAAAATCCCATATTCTTGCCAAATATTTTCTAATAATTATGATTTATTCATATAAGAACTTCAAGTAAAACAGTATTAAAATAAACCGGTCTCTAGCCAACTATTCAGCCAATGTTGGGTCTACAAATTTGGAAATTAACATGAAGTGTATGCAGACATTCAGCAAGCTTTTTTATTGGTTTTTGGACTGCTAGTAATAAAATTATTTTATTTATGTATATATTTTTCTGTTAATCATCGAATACTAATAGTTATTGATAATCGTTGTTTAAAGTATGTTGTTTTATTAAGTATGCATGTAAACCAATGAGACAAATGATTTAAATTGTGTTTTTTGTATAAGAAATTTTATTGTATGAGAAATTGTATTACTTTTGTATCCAACAACACTTTCGTAATATTGTAATATTTAAATTTTTCTAAATGATTAAACCACACTTTTTTATTAGTATCAGATAAAGATTTGACCATTGTATGACTATGAAAATTTTACTATATAGGAAATGATGTTGAGTATTGTCATTAGCAACTTTTTTACAAAGGATTCACAACTTTTTAAGGCCCGAAGATCACTCAAACATGAGGTTTAATGAGTACAGTAGTCAATGGGGAATATCGTTATAATGGTTGGTAGTAGAAATTTGATGAATTGGATTACTTTAGTGAGTAGCTTATCAGGAACTTGTTTACGTTGGACTTGTAGCAGCTGCTACTAACAGGTAGAGACCACTTCTCACAACTTCAAGATTTTAAATTCATTTCTCCCTAACCATAACCCTAACCCTAACCATTTCTCACAACTTCGAGATTTTAAATCCATTTCTCCCTGGCTTGTCCAATCACAGGCCAGCTCTCAATCATGTGACAAAGTTTGGCGAAATCAGGAACCCTTTTCTCCTCTTTCCGCCTGGCTTCAGCTGGCCACACACATTAGCTTGAGGTTTTCGCACCCCAAGGCCTAACATGAGTACAAAACAATCTTCTCTTCAAACTCTTACTTTCTCCCACGTGCTTTACCAAAACGAACATCCTTTGTCATGCTAAAGAACTGTCCTCGACGTTACAACTCACATTCACACACGGAAAACTTTTTCTTTTTCTTTCTCTTTTAACTGGCCTCCTTTGTACAGACGGCTACTGGCTACAAACACTTGTAACCTGTGCCTCTCTCTTCTGCCGACATGATATTAAATCAATCTTTTTATGCACTAAACATCTGTCTCCACACAACAAACTCTTCACGACTACTAAGAGAACACGTGCGCGTACGAACACTGAACTCTCCTACTAATACGTTTCTCTCGTGTACCAAATCTACTAACGAAAATGACAAATAAAGTTTGTTTATTAAATGTTAAAATGAGACTTCCTTTTGTGTCTTCATAACTAAAGACTTGTAGACGACCATATCGGAGTCAGTTGGAAAGCAGGCAAACGGGAAAGAGTTTCAAATGCGTGCAGTTCTAAGAAAGAAACTTATTAGCTTAGTTATTATTACATGATGGAAAATAGAAGAAATTGTTTAAATCTATTAAAAACATGTTGTAGTACCATAATATTTGAGTGTTTATGCTGATTGGAATTTGAATCTTTTTATTTGCATGTATTTGCTTTTTGTAAAATGTTAATGTCAACAACATTAAACAGATTTACACGATTATGTTTCCCCATAATAATGTATTTTAGTTTAACAAAACATTATTATTTAAAAATAAATAAAATCGATGAAAAGCTGGGAAAAGTTATGAGTGGGATGTGTTTTTACATAAACATAAGTTTGACAATAGGTTTGGAAGTAATTGGGGAAAATATCAATAATTTTATGTGAGTAAATCCATTTGTACATAAGATGTCTTTGTATAAATTTTAAAATATGTTAATACATAAAATTATGCTATGTAAAACTTTGATCTTTGTATGAAAAATCTATTATATGTACATATTAACCAATAATAAGTTCTTTAAGTTGAATTTACGTTGTATGAGAAATTTTATTGTATAAAAAATTGTATTACTTTCCTAGTATGCTAATATTTAAAATTTCAAAACGATTACAGCACACTTTTTCATTTGTATCAGATAAGGATTTGATAATTTTATGACTATGAAAATTGTAGTTCGACCTTGATACTCTGCTTATTTGTATAGAAGTTCACCAGCTAATGGAATGGTATGATCAAGAGGAGTCGATCACAGGCATAGTAATACCATGTGCAAGTTATGACCATTTGAACCAACTTTTTTGAATGCAGATTGCACTTTCTGGACGCAGTATTCCGCAAAACTTGGGTGAGGACGTGTGGTGTACAAAGTCTCATTCTTTTGCAAATTGCTTGAAATAGAGCTGAAGTGTGAACCATTGCCACTTATCACTCTCTCTGGAATCCCTTGTTCTCCAATATTTGATTTGTCAGTTTGATAACTTCATTTCTAGTGAACTCATTTAACAATCTCATGAATAGCAAGTTGGAATTATATTCCACAATGAGCATAAAGTTGAGACCTTCAATGTCAAATAAGTGGCTACTATCTGTAATGACCTCACTACAATCTCATGGAGCATCTACGGTTCAATAAGCTGGACTTTTTAGTGCTGCTTGCATATGGTACATTGTTGTACTGTGTTGTCTATGTAAAAAAGCAACTTTTTGCTCGGAATTTATGTTTCTCCATCCCTTGGTGTCTATAATGTATTTTTCCAATACTCCTTGTTGCAGTAATTTGGGTATTATTATTCTGTTTGATTTCAATAATATTTAATGTTCAATAGACAGTTCGTCCCGATAGGGCCAATAAGGTCTCATATTATTGTCTAAATCTCTATGTGTCAGGCTGATCGCTTAGTATAATGTCCTTCAATTCATATAGTGTGGCATACTCATTTGTTGTTTGGTGTATGTGAGCTAGATTTGGAGTTAAAAATTCAACAAAATCCACCTTCACGTTAAAGTCCGTAACTTCTTTAGCTTTTTTATTTGGTTGCCTCAAAAATAAATCAATTGATGACATATCTATTCCATAGCGACATACCATCGTCATATCATACACTTGCAAACTTAACAACATGCGTTGAAGGAGAAGTAGAGCTGCAACTAAATTTTTAAGTTGATAATTTCCAGAGGTTTATGATCACTTTCCACCTGAAACGCACTTGCATAGATGTAAGTCCGGAATCGATTACACTCCCCCCAAGAAAAAACTGCAACGAGCTCCCGCTCTATGTTGGTATAACGTTGTTCAGTCTTTGTTAAAGATTTCGATGCAAATACTATGGGTTTTTCTTCTTGATATAGGGAGGCTCCAATTTCTCTACTTGATGCATCAACTTGTATTGTGATTTACTTTGCAGGGTCAGAGTGTAACAGCAAAATATCCATACAAATTAGATCCTTGATATGCGGGAGGTTTCTCTGGTGATTTTCTGTCAACTAATACTCCACTTCTTTTTTAAGGATTTCTCCCAATGGCAGTGTGAGATGTGACAGGTGTTGACTGAAAGATGCCATGTACATATGATTCCCAACATCCTCTGGATGTCGGTTGTGTTCAGGGTGCATATAATACATGTAAATGCTATATATATTTTATATATTATATATGTATACATATAATGTATATTATATATGTATGTAATATATATATATATATATATATATATTAAATACATATATTATCTATTTTATATTATATATGTATACATAAAATATATAAATATGTATGTAATATATATATATATATATATATATTTTAAATACATATATTATCTATTTTATATATATTGTAGCGTTAATTGCACTAGGAAAACTGTTTCTCATTGATTGCACATATTTCACGGTTGAAACACAGTCGTTTATTCAAATTAAATTGAGAAGCTTCTTGTTATGCTATTCCTGGGTTTATCACAAAACAATAGCATGATCGACAAACCTGGGGTTCCTGTATTACACAATGAACAGTTACGAGTTGAAGGTCTCTGGTTGAAGGAAGTCCTATGATAATTGGCCCTTCTCTTGTCACAGCAAAGAACTTAACTGTCTTCTATTTTCCTTTGTGTGAACAAGGTATTTTTATGGATCTGTGCGGTTTAATATTAGAACAAGTATATGCTGTTTTGGGGTTAAAAATTCAACAAAATCCACCCTCACGTTAAAGTCTGTAACTTCTTTAGCTTTTTTATTTGGTTGCCTCAAAAATCAATCAACTGATGACATATCTATTTCCAACCAAATTTTTTAAGTTGATAATTTCCAGAGGTTTATGATCACTTTCCACCTGAAACGCACTAGCATAGATGTAAGTTCAGAACGGTCACAGTCACCCCCCCCAAAAAAAAAACTGCAACGAGCTCCCGTTCTATGTTGGTATAACGTTGTTCAGTCTTTGTTAAAGATTTCGATGCAAATACTATGGGTTTTCCTTCTTGATATAGGGAGGCTCCAATTTCTCTACTTGATGCATCAACTTGGATCGCGATTTGCTTTGCAGGGTCAAAGTGTAACAGCAAAATATCCATACAAATTAGATCCTTGATTTGCGGGAGGTTTATCTAGTGATTTTCTGTCAACTAATATCCCATTTCTTTTTTAAGGAGTTCTCTCGATGGCAGTGTGAGATTTGCCAGGTGATGACTGAAATATGGCATGTACATATCGTTCCCAACATCCTCTGGATGTCGGTTGTGTTCAAGGTGCATATATTATATGTAAATGCAATATATATTGTATATATTGTATATGTATACATATAATATATATATATATTATATAAATATATATATTGTAAATACATATATTATCTATTTTATATATTTTGTAGCGTTAATTGCACCAGGAAAACTGTTTCTCATTGATTGCACATATTTCACGGTTGAAATACAGTCGTTTATTCATATTAAATTGTGAAGCTTCTTGTTATGCTATTCTGGGGTTTATCAAAACACAATAACATCGATCAACCTGGGGTTTCCTGTATTACACAATGAACAGTTTTTTAATTACATTTTCACCCCAAACAAGGCACATTGCCACTCAGGGTCAGCAACTACTGGGGCACTATGTAGGGATTTGGGCAGCAAGATGTCGGTTCACGTTGCACTTGAACTTCTGCATGTCGGTACAGTTAGGGAAGAAGGATCCTGGAATAGAATTCCAGAGTCTAGCGGTTCTGGGAAAGAAACTAATGAAGTAGAAAGATATTTTACATCTAGGGATCTCTACTGTGTGGGGTGGGATTTAGCTGCCTGTCGGGTTTGTCGAGGGTGTCTGCGTCGTGGAGGCACAAGTGTCTGCAGTTAGTCAGAGCATTCACCATTAAAATACTTGTAGAACAAGCAGAGGGATGCAACGTTTCGTCGATGGGATAGAGGCTGAAGCTTAGATGCCAGTTCAGGGCCTATCAGATTGGCGACTCTTTTTTGAACCTTGTCTAGGAGCGATAGACTAGTAGTAGACGCACCATTCCAGATGTGATAACAATACTCCATACATGGGCGAAGGGTGGCCTTATAGAGATACAGGATACTTTTAGGTGTCAGTAGTTTTCTAGCACGGTAGAGAGAGCCTACCTTTTTTGCAGCGGCCCTGGCAATGTTTTCAATATAATTGTTCCAGCTCCTGTTTCCTGTGAACGTTAGGCCAAGGAGTTTGAAAGATGTACTCTCAGACAGGGAGTCACTGCCCATTGCTATTGGTGGCAGAGAAGGTTTCTTGTAGTTATTGAAGGAAACCAGCTTGTCTTGGCAGCACTGAACGCGACCATCCATATGTGTCCCCATTCCACTACCGATTGGAGGTCATCCTCTAGTGTTTTTGCCATTTGTTTAGATATGTGTTCATTTGTTTTCCTGTCATGCCTGTTATAGAGTATAGTGTCATCAGCATATATACCCATCTCAGAGGCAGTTTTGTCAGGGAGGTCATTAATAAATATCAGGAAGAATAGAGATCCAAGAATAGACCCCTGAGGCACTCCCGCATTTATATCATATTGTTTAGATGTTCGACGGTCGAGGACAACCTGGATTTTTCTCTTATCTAAGAAGGATTTAATTATGCTAAGAATTCTACCAGTGATACCGTATGCTTTTATTTTCCTGAGAAGACCCTTGTGCCATACCCTGTCAAAAGCCTTAGATATATCTAGAGCTACCGCTCTGTCCTCTCCTGCTTTGTCCAGTGAATGGTATATACGTTCAGAGAATAAATTGAGGATGTCAGCTGTCGAAAGGGCTTGTCTAAATCCATATTGTTTGTCAGTCAGAAATTTAGCATCTGTAAGGTGCCGGACTAGAGCATGGTTAATTATGGTCTCAAATATTTTGGCGAAAAGTGTGAGGAGGCTAATGGGGCGATAATTTGATGGGTCAGTTCTTTCGCCAGAATTCTTGAATACTGGTACCACAGAAGCGGTTTTTAAACAGCCCGGCAAGCATGATTCATTAAGGCATTTGTTGTAGAGTTTAGAGAGAACTGGAGCTACTTCGGCTGAGCACTTTTTTAATAGCACAGCTGGGATAAGATCAGGTCCACATGCTTTTGAAGTGTCAAGATTTTTTATGATAGCATGTACCTGAGCAGGGGTGATTTTTAAATCGTCTAGCGTGGCGTCTGTCCGCAAAGGAAAGTCAAGCAGGGGTGGTTGGAAGGGTCCAGTGTGGAGTTCGAGGCAAACCGGCTGGAAAGCATATTAGCTTTGTCGGTTGCTGAGCAAACAACCTCGGAAAATCCGATCGGGGATGAGTGCAGGGTCCCTTTTCATGCGCGACATTGCACTACAAATAACCCGATATTATTCAACTGTTGATGGAGCAGCCACTCTAAGCGCTACTCAAGATTTAGAGCTCCTGTACTACCAGTCGGAAACAGCAGCCAGGAACTGTCAATCCGGTACACTCAGCCCATCAGAAGAAGACCACCCAATCTAATTGCACAGGCATGCGTGGTACTCAAGCACTCCCCAAGTGCCCAGTTATGAGGGGTGAGATGTGTCGGGAGTGGGGGAACGGCATTTAATGCCCTAGAAAGAAACAAGATCTACCACTAAGTGTTTTGTCGATCACCTGTGATAGTGTCTCTGCGCCTGACTAATAGGTAAAGAAGGAGTATGGAAGCCGGTCATAGACAGAGCCTATCCACTCCTTAAGCAATTTAGGTTTGCAGACCGGTAATTTGTTTGAGTCAGCAGCTCTACGAAGGTTGTCGTCCAAGACTGGAGAAGCCTCCCCCCCCCTTTGGTTTAGTTTCAGAGTTACGAGTTGAAGGTTTCTGGTCGAAGGAAGTCCTATGATAATTGGCCCTTCTCTTGTCACAACAAAGAACTTAACTGTCTTCCATTTTCCTTTGTGTGAACAAGGTATTTTTATGGATATGTGCGGTTTAATATTAGAACAAGTATATGCTGTTAAAACAGTTGGTGGCGCTTCAACACTATTCACCCGAGATTTTGTAGTTGATAAATGGAGATTTCGGATAAAAATACAAAAGTTTCTATTGATGTTATGTGAATTTTAATTAATTAGAATAATAGCTACCAAATTATGCAGTTGAAATTACCTGAATATTAATAAATTATGAAACAAAAACAACTTTAATCATGTTAGCAGGTTAGTGGCTTTTCTGCGATACTTAACAGGTGTGAAAACATCTTCTGGAAAGTTCATAACGGAAATATATTGCCTTCAACTCTTGCATCAACTTAAGCTTTCAGTAAGTGGGTGCTTGGGAGCTTGGGAAATGTTATTATAAGGTCTGTAAAAATCTCTGGCCAACAGTTACTTTGTTTTTGAATAGAGTCGAAAGACTTTTGTTTAAACTTGTAAATTATCTCTTCATTGTAACTCTGGAAGCCATTTACAGAATTGCTGTGTTTCTGGTACTTGTACTGTTTCCTTTGTATTTCTCGGAGTCCTGGTTTACTAATTGCCTCCTTCCATGTTGTGACTGTAAGTGTTGCCACATTCTCTGCTGCTTTCTCATTTTTGTTGGTGCAGACTTTTACCTAATTCTTTTCCGTCCACACGCTGAACATTTGGTACCCTATGCATTTTCCATTTGGATTATAACCTTTGCATCGTTTACAATGCTTGTATTGCACCGCATCTATCTCTTTTTCTTTTCGTTTGTTGAGTTCAGCTAGTTGTTTCATGTGGTTTATGGAAGCCTCATATATCCTGCCACAGTTTATAGCTCCCTTCAGTGTCAATACTTTACCCTTTGCTAGAAATTGTTTTTGAAGTTCTGGATGTTTTGTTCCAGATATGATTTGCCTTATAATCGTTCCTCTGTATTCTGGGTATCTCGGAATTTTCACCTAATGTCTGTAATTCGTATCTGGCAAGAAAATCATCGAAATTCTCTGATTCCCCTTTATTTATATTGCGGATATAAAGGAGCAATATGGAAATACAGTTATGGTTGTAATCATTCACTGATTTTTTGTCAAATGATGTCTGGGTTACTTTGTGGTGGTGGCTGTTGTTTGGTAGGTTAACCAATTCATTATTGGGATCTATCAATTATGGGGACCGAACTTGCATGTGCAATGATTTCTAGAAGCACCAATATATGCGAGACCGTTAAAGGTAATCTTAACGAAACCTCTGATCTACAGATGGTTTTCAACAAATCATATCATCACATACATAAAAATAAATGCATGAATAACTCCGAAAATAATGACACTTGACAAAGAACTCGAGATCACTGTATTAGTGTGAAATAAGAACAATCATTTATGTATTAAGAATATTAATTCAAATAGGCAAGCTTAGCTAAATGAAAATGACATGAAGCTTACTAATTTTTATGGACATAATGTCACATGTGGTTATTTTCTGAGGGGAAAACACTCATTAATCTATGTAAGGGAATGCGTGTTGTGTGTGTTCCTCACATAAGAAAACCGTAGTTCAAGATAACATTGTTAAAATACATAATTCTCGTTTGTTGTGAAAATTCTCCATTTTTATATATATCATATATATATTTTACGTATATATTATATATATATATATATTATATATATTATATATATTCTACAGATATATATTATACATATTATAGATATGTATATTTCATATATGTTTATATATATATATATATATATATTATATGTATATATATTATACATATATCTATTTTATATGTATGTATATATTTTATATATATAATGTATATATATATATTATATGTATATTATATGTATATATTTATATATGTATATTATAAGTATATATTTATATGTACATATATATTTTATATGTATATATATATCATATATATATATTATATGTATATATATCATATATATATATTTATATATGGTAATCTCCAAAAATACCGTTAGGGCTTACAACATGGCCGCCAGAAGAGTCACGTGATCCGGTTGATCCAAAACATGAATCGCCGTATTACGAAACCGGAAAACGCAAATTTAAAGCAAACTTTGACAAACAAGCATAATAATTAAGTACAAAAACAGTTTTTCAATATCATAATAATAAATAATTTATTTAGAACGGTCATTTAATTTTTTGTTGAGAAACAATCACAGTTTGTTTGTTTTTTAAATGTTTACAAAATGTCTACGAACGTGGGTAGACATTTTGTAAACATTGTTTTTAAAAAATAATACTTCTATTATGTTTTAAACGACTGTAATAATTTATTTTGGAAGTATATTTCATAAAGAAAATTAACAACCCACTTTAAAAACAGAAATTACGAGTTTTATATATTTTATTCGCAGTTTTTTGTTGGGGGTGTCAAAAATTCCGCCTAAAATTCTGATACACCTAGTCGACCACTTGTTTGTTCTGAATAAAATACTTTTTATAAACACTGTTTTAACTAAAAACAACCTAAGATTGTTTCTCCAAGTTTGCCTATTTTTATAACAACATTATATCAACAAAAAATTAAATACAAACAAATTGTGATTGTTTGTCAAAGTTTGCCTTTAAGGCTGCGTTTTCCATTTGCACGATTCATGTTTTGGATCAACCGGATCACGTGACTCTTCTGGCGGTCATGTTGTAAGCCCTAACGGTATTTTTGGAGATTACCTTATATATATATATATATATATATTATATGTATATATAGATAATTTATATATATTATATGTATATATAAATATTATGTATATATATTTATATATATATTATATGTATATATATATTGATATGTATACATACATATTTTATATGTATATATATTTTATATAAATATTATATATATTTTTATATATTGTATATATATATATTTATATGTATATTATATATATATAATTTACATGTATATAGTTTATATATATATATTATATGTATACATGTTTATATATATATATTTTTTATATATAGATATATTATATATATATAGATTTTCATAGATATATATTATATATATATATTATTTATATTTTATATATATATATATACATATATATATGTGTGTGTATTATATATATATTGTATATATGTTATATATATTTATATTATATATTTATATTATGTATATATATATATTTCATATATATATATATTAAATATGTATGTATATATTATGTATGTATATATTTTATATATATACTTTATATATAACTTATATATATATAATATATTATATATGTGTTGTCTATATATTTTTATATATATTTTATATATATTATATATATGTATTCTATGTATATATATTATATATATATGTATTATATATATATATTTGTATATATATTATATAAATATATATCTATTATATGTGACAAAAGTTAATGTGTTTTTAAATTATCCCGTATATATTTAATTTATTTTAATGTTTTTGAATGTTTGTATATATTTAACACATCCCCCTGTTAAGGAGGACGTTTGATATAGTCAAGGAATCGTTGTATGACCTCCATTTATAATTTCTATAAACATGCCGAAAACGGAAGGTGTCATATTTATAAAGCTCAGTTGATAAGAGAGTGCTCTAAGAACATACTCTTAACTGCTCTTAACAACATACTTATGCGGAGCAGCATTGTACCAACTTCTCATCGACAACTGAGAAAACAATAGAATTGCTAGATAAATAATTGCAATGCAAACCATCTCCTTAATGTGAGTACATAAACATACATTACATAAGAAAGTTGTGCGTTTATTTATTCTTATGTGTTGTATTTAAATTTAAAACTGAAAAGAAACAGATAACCACTTGGATTTTTTTATCATGGGACGCGAAATTAGCTGCAACCGTCTACTTCCGGAATTTCCAGTATTTCGCGATGATCACAATGAGTGAATATGCCGCATTACCAACGTTGATTTCATTTTATTACGTTTTTCATCTTGAATGTTAAAAAAAAGGAAAGAAAAAAAGTTCATGGCTTCAATAGCAATAGTAAGCTACTTCCGGTTCAAGTGTGACGCTGCTTTATAACAACGTCAATTGTTTTAATCGTATTATTGTTATAATTAGTTTAGCTTTATTATTTATTTAGCCAGTCTTTTACTTACGCCCGGAAACTGGAAAGTAAGTTCGACAACTCTATAAGGCTCACATCCGTATTTTACACCGTCAAATCACGATATTTCGAATTATTAAAGTTTTATCACGATGTTACGAATTATTAAAGTTGTAAAATATTTTTAAATATTTTAAAATATTTTTTTAAATATTTTTTTTTAATATTTTACTTTAAGTTTTACACTTTCCTTTATTACACAAAGTCTCACCTTTTATCTTTTTATAATATTTTTTTAATCTAATTTGATTTATAAATCTGAAATATGATAACTTATATTATTGACTACGAGTTAACGGTCCTCTTGCACTTTAAGTAAACGAAAATTAGGGAGATAAAAAAGGAACAGCGGTCGTCTTACACCGGTTGATAAAATGCCATTGATTGGATAGATAAATTATGACGTCATTTTATAAATAAAATGGAACAATGAAATTGACAATGTTAGAAAACATTTTTTTTTAATAGCTGATTTTTATTAATGCAGGATTTTTTAAAAACAATTTTTTAAACAATTTTGTAAGAGTAATTTTAGTTAATTAGAAATGATAAATAGAAACGATAGTGAAATTGACAATATTAGAAAATAATTTTTTTTAATGATTGTTTTAGAAATAAATAAATACACGCATAATTAAAAAAAAAAAAAGGTCTGAGATATATACGAAGAAAGTGAAAAAAAAACTTTTTTGCGCATTTCAGGGAGCAACCATTAAAAGAAAACTGTTAACGCAGGGTCCAGGTTTCCCGTTAAGTACTTCTTTTTTTTTAATTTTTTTTTTTTTTTTAGTATAAAACCGATTTTTTTACCAACCAAACAAAGATAATTAGAACTGATATTATTCTCTGATACATTTTATTAGGCCGTTGATATTCGCAGCCGGCTGCGGCTATTCTAAAATGCTATTCGCAGCCGGTCGCATCAGCTGACCGGAAGTGACGTCAGACAAATCTTAAGTAAATTCTTGGCTAGAATTGTAAAAATAATTTGTTTTCTTTTGGAATAGAATTTAACAATTTCTTTCATTTTGAGCTGCTTTTTTCTCCCGTTTATTTTTGTTTTCTACAATTAATAAACCAGTTTACAAGTAAAAAATAAGTTGTTTTAATTTTTAATTACCAACACAGTGGCGAATCCCATTTTTTATTTTGAGCGGAGAATTTAACATGTCTTTTCATTTTAATTATTTGTTTTAGTTTTTCATTACTAACACAGCGGAGAATTTGGGGTACTCATGCAGAGAACGGCATGGGCGTGGCTTATCACTTGCTCAGTTGCGAAATATTTTTGTTTTTAGTAAATAATTTGTGTTTTTTGGCAAAGTTTATTTTTAATAAAATTAGCGTATTTACTGATATTTTTGAACCGCGATATTACCATTCTTTCATAACACCGATCACTTTAGTCCTGCCTTCTTACACAGGTTTTCGGGTCGCTGACAACGAATCTGATAATCAACCCCACAGCAAATTTACCGTTTAGATGGTATTAACCCCTGGAGACTGGCTCTACCTGTCGCCATTTTACAGGCTTCGTTGCCCGCTCGCTAGGTGTATCAGAATTTTAGGCGGAATTTTTGACACCCCCCAACAAAAAACTGCGAATAAAATATATAAAACTCGTAATTTCTGTTTTTAAAGTGGGTTGTTTATTTTCCTTATGAAATATACTTCCAAAATAAACTATTACAGTCGTTTAAAACATAATAGAAGTATTATTTTTTATTTTTTAAAAACAATGTTTACAAAATGTCTAAGCGCGTTTCTCCGATGTTACAAGCAGCCATTTTTTTACGTATACAAATACATTGATTTTTACGAGTTCACTTTTTTTTAAAACTTTTTTAACTTTAAAAATCGATCTAAATTTTTCTATTAGTTCAATTTTTACGTAATTTTCAGGTTCAATGTGAAATTTTATGCTCTTTTCAATAAAGTGAATATAAATTTCTGGTAAAGTTTTTTTTTAAATAATTTTGAGATCAATACCGTCGACTCGACAACTTCCGGTTTCGCCGCCGGCCGGCTGCGAATAGCATTTTAGAATAGCCGCAGCCGGCTGCGAATAGTCACTTCGTTTTATTATACACGAAAATATTTGCGTCGATTTCCTTCACCGCCACATAAATTCCAACAAATGCAGATTATTAAATACTTATTAAATTCTTTTATAATACTTTCAATTCTTAAATTCTATTTTAACTCTAAAAAATTATTTTAACTGGCGTGTTAATTAACGTTTTTAAATTTAAAATAAAAGTAAAATAGTTTACTATAAATCAGCGATCGAATTGTTACTTAAATGACTTTAACTCTTTTAAAAATGCTTCCACATTAATTATTTTTATACTATTATTAAATACTTATTAAATTCTTTTACAATCATTTCAATTCTTAAATTCTATCTTAACTTAAAAACATTTAAAAATTCTAAAAATACTATTAATTGTTAAATGCTTAGTTATTAAATTATTATCCAATACTTTTTCAACCATTTCAATTTTAAAATTTTATCAATATTTCATAGTAATGACGTCAATATTTCTTTATCCAATCAAATTGCATCCTTTCGACCGGTGTCAAACGACTGCTGTTCCTTTTTTATTTTATATTCTCGTTAACTTAAAGTGCAAGGGGGGCCGTGTTAACAATCGCAGAAATTAAAGAAAAGGCGTGAAATTTTATATGTTGTTACTTAGTCTATTACTTCAGATTTTCTTTCTGCATTTTTCTGTGAAGACAATCATACACTTTCTAAACAGTTTTCATTTTTCTGTTAAATAAATAGTTATAAATATATAAAAATGTATATTTTGTTCGTTTTCTTTATTTAATAAAGTGTTTATGTCAAATTCGTTCAATATAATTTTCTTAATAAAATAACATATGATTTGACGGTGTAAAATACTGACGTGACCCTTCTAGAGTTGTCGAACTTGTGACTTTGCCGGGCGTAACTGCAAGACTCTTTATTTAATTATTTAATATGCTCTAAACATAGTTGAAGCAATTCTCTACATTTTCAACTAATGAACGGACAATTTTGCAGGAGGAACAAAATAATGATTACACCGTGTTACGATGACCGAAATTAATTGTTCTTTAGCCATTGATTTTCTCTTTAAATAATTTCACGTTTAAATTGTGTTTTTCATCTTTCAATTTTGATTCTTTTATATTTTCATATATTTTATTTCTTAATGAATTGGACACACAAAACAAAAGTTGTATCAATTTACTAAAGAAATCATAACAAACAAAACAAATTTTCTGTTTTGGACACAATAGAAAAAAAAAACGAATTCATCCAACTTATTTTCTTTTTTTTTTTTTCGCATCGAATTCCTGGAATGAAAGGTAAGTTGTTGTTATTGTTGTTGTTGTTGTCATCATCATCATCATCATCATCATCATCATCATAATCATCATCATCATCATCACTACTACTACTACTACTACTACTACTACTACTACTACTACTACTACTACTACACTTCAAAGTAGATTTAATCCGATAACTTTTAATATAATCTGAAACATTAAATAAGCTTATATTTTTATTGCAATTAAAAAAAAAAATCTTCTAAAATATATTTTTCAATCTAATGTACAAAATGTGTTTATTTCAGTAAAATTTATGAATTCTAAGAAAATAATAATAATTATCATATACAAATTTAATTATTGTAACATGTTACGACGAGGAACCAAACCAGAATAAAAGTCCTTGTGAGCCAATAATAATAATAATTATCATATACCAAATAATTGTTAGACAGTCGTGCAGCGTGCACAAAAAGAAGCTTTTTTAATATTTAATAAACAATTAAATATGTTACAACGAGGAAGCAGGTTAACGGAGAGTGTCACTAGTGTTACGATGGTGAGGATGACGTTTTTCTAGTACCTTAACGTAAACAAAACCTTTAAAAGGTGTCAGAATAAGCATTAAGGCGAAGACGAATATAAAAGTCCGGTAAATGATACCTTACGCTACAACAGAACACCAACCACTCTAATTTGATTTTTAGAGGTATTCGAGGTCGCTGACAACGAATCTGATAATCAAACCTGTCGCAAATGTACCGTTTTCATGATATGGACCCATTGACTCTCGGACTATTATGCCTTATTTCACCGCCTTCAGTAGTGTTTTCTTATAGTGAAGTGGCTTATCATATCGTGGAGGAATCTTTAGTAGACATTTTGAAATAACAAGAAAGTTTTCAAAACCAAAAGTGATTAATTTTTATTATTGTGTATTATTACATAGTTTTTAATGCTTTTTAATTGAATTTAGTTTTCACGAGTGGTTTTAAAAAACATATTTTTATGTTTTTCATACTTTTTTGGAGGGTATTCAATTATAGAAGTTGTTTAGTTTAACAGGTGCTTCAGCAGTTTAATTAACCATTTTCCATAAGTAAGGCACCGATATTTACCGTTCAACATTTTACAAAAATCCTATTTACATTGCGGATGGGGGTGGTTGAGTGGCGGGAGTGGTTGTAGCGCTCTGCCATCATACACATCCGAGATCAATATCTTCTTTAAAATTTTGTGCTTATGCATTTTGGTACCGCGCTATTTGTAAATAGTGTTTTCAGGTTAAATTCAAGTTTCACACGAATATTTTTATTCAATCGTAAGTATAATTACAAGGTAAAAATGGCTTTGTAAATAAAAACATTATTTCAGCACAATACCAAATGCACATAAGTACCCAATAGGCACCTCCAAAAGTCACCACATAATTTACCCGCTATATGTAAAACGATGTACCTTTATTATAAATTAATGTTATCAATATAACTTTTGTACCATTTAAAAGAAGAAGAGCAAAAGAAACTACTAATAATTTTTTTAAAATGTTTATCTTACAAAAATAATGAAATTGTGAACATAATTGGCGCTTTAAAATAACGTATTTTTTCTTGTTCAATGCTTTTAATTATCAAAACAAATTTACTCATTTGAAAAATTCGTCTTGCATTATATCTTTTTTATATTTGTTAAACAACGCGGTTAATTTTTAAATAAGTTTTAATCAGAGTCTTACATGCGAAATAAAAGCGTGATTAAATTTTACCCATTTAAAGTTTGTGAAACATTTCTAATATAAACAATCATCAAAATATAGCACATCGGAAACTTAAAAACAAAATGAAAATAAACGTTTTTCTCCTGCGTCCTTATTGCTATTTTAGTAAAAACGAATTACAGTGTGGTTATCTTTTTTTACGAAAATATATATAATTATAATTTATAATTTTTTTATGGGTCTTCTTCGTCGTAAGTGAAATAAATAAATAACGTAATTTGGATTAAAAAACTCCAATTTCTTCTTAATTAAATGTCGCATTAAATTAATTATAAATAATTTTTTTCTGAACAGTAGATATTTGTAAACCAAAATATTTATTGTATCCAAAAGTATCAATATATAATTGTAAAAATATTTATTTAAAAGTCTGCATAATAAAATATCATTTTAATAAAACAATTTTGTAATGAAAGCAATATTATATTTTCAAAGTTGAAATAATTAGGTGTGCATACTATAATAATAAGGAACATCTGAAATGATTACCCAATCCAATCAGGGATTCATGTTTGTTATAATCTCGTGAGCGTTCTGTCTTGAATGACTGAATATTTAGTTGTCAGCCAATGAGATTTTGTGAAATATGAGGAGGGAGAACTCAATATATTTTGGATGGAGAAAAGGGATTTATTATGGTATGTGTATAAGCATATGAGCCAGAAAATTAGAGCGAAACCCCATATATAATACTAACGTTGAACACATTCTGGGTATCGACTAGGTGCGTGAGTAGTATTTATTTTTTAGTGGGAAAAATAACAGCTACTGTCATTGTGTATCTGTGAAATCCATATGATGTCACCACTAGAATTTAATGTACAGTTATATTATAAGGAATTAATGTGTCAAAAATAACGTTCTATAGTTACATAAGATAGTGCCTAATAATATAGACATAATGTTTTATGGGGAAGCTGTTGTTGTAAACCTATGGTATTTTGATTGAAAATAATGGATAAAAAATTGAAATAAAATTTTAAAAAATCGACAGAAGACACTTTATATTACTAGTTCATTTGTAAAGAATTATTAATAAACAAGCAGAAAGGACCAACATATAAAATCAACAGTAGGTTCTTTGCTATAACAGGGGTACATTCAAAATAAATGTGTCTGCTTTAAGCAGAATTAGGCCATTATACTTGCCATCTGTGGTTGTAAACTTATGATATTTTGTTCAAGAGGTAAAAAAACTGTGCTTCTTTTATTATATATAGGTATGGGACAGAAAATAAAATGGAAAGATTTTTTTAAGTCGACAGGAAGACACTTTATATTACAAGTTCACTTGAAAAGTTTTATTAATAAACAAGCAGTAAGTCCCGGCATATTAGATCAAGAGTAGATTCTTTGATATAACAGGGGTATATTCAAAATCAATGTTTCTGTTTAAGGCAGAATTATTCTAAGATACTTTACCTTTTGCCTTTGAAACTTTAATTAAAATTATTATTACCACAAAAGACCCGGCATATAATATCTACGGTATGTTCTTTTATGTGACACAAGCTGGTTCAAAACGAATGTTTATATTTTAACCGGTTGTCATCAAATAGAAATGGAGACATGTCAGTTTCTATTGCGACAATTTTATTGTTCCACCCTGTACGTGAGTTTTTCTTCAATAACTCGATAATTTATTATGTGAATTAAGTTATAATACCACACACACACACACACACACACACACATATATATATATATACATATATACATATATATAATATATTCAACAGCCAAACAAAATTGCAGCCTACAAGCTCTTGTGGACTGCGACGTTGTTTGGCTGTGGAATTTAATATATATAATCTCTCACATTCTTAAAATCCTATCATAGGTTACTCGCTTGGTTAGCATTGCTGGATGGCATCGTCCTTTCGAGTTAAAACTCCTATTTGTGAGACATCAGCTTGGGGTTATTAGCTGGTTGGATGACTGCGTCCCTTGTCGAGATGAAATAGGTTCATTTGACAGTCGGATTTCATTGCGGTTTGCTTGATCTGTGTTGGTTAATATAAATTCTTGTGTGTGGTGTGTTTGCTCAGTTGGTAGAGTGTTTGCTTCGCATGCAAGATGCTCGAGTTTCGAATCCTGATTTCGGATGTGTCTAACTGATAAACCCAAATCAGGGCGAAACTCGTGTCTTGAGATTCCGGTTCGTTGACTATCATGACTCTTCTGGGCTGCGACGTTGTTTTGCTGTGTAATTTATTATATAAAATTTCTCAAATTCTGAAAACATATATATATGACATCACAATGGGTGGGTTACTGACTTGGTAGGATTGTACTTACTAAAGGAGATAAACAGAAAATACCTGGTTTAAATGGAGGAGGGCTATACAGGGATGACGCACTATTTATAGTTAATTCAAGTGATTGAATTACTGAAAAAAATAGGAAAAATATCAGAAATGTTTTTAATGAAATGGGATTAGAAATAACAATAGACAGCAATTACAAAGAAGTAAACTTTCTAGACATTACTCTAAATCTTAATAATAACATATATGAATCATATCACTAACCAAACCAAAAACTATTCTACATTGATTATGAATCGAATCATCCTAAATGTATGAAGAAGGCACTGATCCCCAATATTTCTTAAAGAATAACTGAGCCATTAAAGAATGGGAGTCTTTTTGATAAAAAAACGAGATTATTACAATGAAGCTCTTCTCAAATCGAGAAACCATGCGAAAATAGAATACACAAAGAGTGCAAACAGTAGAAATAACAAACCTAACTCGGTACAACATGGAAATGAGAGTAAGAAAGAAACCAAAGATTAATAATGGATACAATAAAAAGGATAAAAAGAATAAAAACAGGGAGAGTGATAATAGCAGTGAAACAGGTAATGATGAGGTGGGTACTAGGAATAAGAGAGAAAGACGCAAGAAACAGGTTTGGTTTAATCCGCCGTTTAGTGAGCATATCCAAAACAATATTTAAAGAACAAACATGAAAACGTTGATAAGTTAATTATTTGTGATTGAAAATAATGTTTAAATTCACAGGAATTATGGGTAAATAGATATTTTTCTGTTTTTTCACCTCAAATGATTAGATTAAATATGTATTATCTGTTTACAGGGATTTAAATCTTTCGTCTTTATAACATTTTAATACAAAACATTGAACATGTTAAGTTAAACAACTGTGATTAAAAATATTTTTACGTTCATATGAATTAGTGGTGAACAGATATTTGAAAATAAAACATTCCAGACGTTTATTTACACATTTTCATCACAAACAAGGAATATTACCATTAGCAGGATGTAAAGGAATAATATTTGGGATTATTACGAAGAAACAAGTATATCAATGTCTGTACATATTACATTTAAACTACAGCAAAGTGTAGCAGACAGAGGGAGACAACTATAAGAGTAAAAGGCTTTCTGTTATATAGAAGCAGAAAATGGAGGGAATTACAAAATCTAACAGTAAAATCTTTGTATGAAATTAATCTTGGTGTTGTGACTTAAATCCAACAAAATCAACAGCAATAAACAATACTAATACATCAAAGCAAATAGTAAAAATAATGAATTCTATTTTTTTGCAGATGTTCCTGATTGAACCCTATGGTTGCATTTTAATGGAATATGATTTTCTTTTAACAGTATTCGATGAAGGGAATAACATTACTTGGAAGACTAAAGCGACATCTCTGGGAAAATTTTATACTGGCCACTATTATTAACAAAGGTTATGAAATATTTGTGAAAAGTTTACATTTCATGATAAAAAACACATTTTGTGTATTGTGTGAATATTTATTCTTCAAAATATCCTTTACTTAGATATATATAAAATCACACCGATGAAAATAAATGCACTTAAAGAGAGCTCAGCATTAAAAAATACTATTATTTTAATGTTTGTCATATTGTAGGATGATCAATCCCCAGCTTAAACAAACGGATTAGTAAATTTGGAATAAAAAGAGAAAAGCAATTTTTTTGTAAAATGTATAAACATTTTTGTTTTATAAAATTATCATTAGTTAAATATGAGAACTCACACTGGTGTATAACAATATTCTTTAAAGTGTGTTGATATTCCCGTTCTTACACATGTTTGTTAGTGAGATATGAGAACTCACATTTATGTGAAATGTGTAGATATTTCTGTTCTACAAAAACATTGTTATTTATAGATATGATAACTCACACTGTGGAAAAGCCACATTCTTGTGACGTGTGTGGATATGCTTGTTCTAAAAAATCTAACTAAGTGATACATATGAGAAATCACACTGGGGAAAAGACTAATGAGTAACATTGAAACAAAAAATGACAAGTGTGAAATGTATAAAAATTGTTAAGAACATTTTTGAAAATTAGTTAAAAATATTAGAGTTCTCACTGTAAAGCTTGTTGATATTCTTGTTTTAAAACGCATATGTATTTGTGTTAAAAAGAAAGGCTTAAAACGCAATTGCTAGTGAAAAATGAGTACTCACACTTGCGACAAGCAATATTCATGTGAAGTTTGTGGATATTCTACTTCTGAAAAATCAAATTTAGTGAAACATTTTAGAACTCACACTGGGGAAAAGCCACATTCATGTGAAGTTTGTGGATATTCTTGTTCTGAAAAATCTAATCTAGTGAAACATATGAGAACTCACACTGGAGAAAAGCCACATTCATGTGAAGTTTGTGGATATTCTTGTTCCGAAAAATTAAATTTAGTGAAACATGTGAGAACTCACACTGGAGAAAAGCCACATTCATGTGAAGTTTGTGGATATTCTTGTTCTAAAAAATCAAATTTAATGAGACATATGAGAACTCACACTGGGGAAAGGCCACATTTATGTGAAGTTTGTGGATATTCTTGTTCTGAACAATCAAAGTTAGTGAGACATATGAGAACTCACACTGGGGAAAAACCACATTCATGTGAAGTTTTTGGATATTCTTATTCTGATAAATCATCGTCAGTGAAGCATATTACAACTCACACTGAGGAAAAGCCACATTCATGTGAAGTTTGTGGATATCGTTGTTCTGTGAAATCGAAGTTAGTGATACATATGAGAACTCACACTGGGGAAAAGCCACATTCATGTGAATTTTGTGGATATTCTTGTTCTGTGAAATCATCTTTAGTGAAACATATGAGAACTCACACTGGGGAAAAGCCACATTCATGTGAGGTTTGTGGATACTCTTTTACTGAAAAATCAAACTTAGTGAGACATATGAGAACTCACACTGCGGAAAAATAACAATCATTGCAACTTGGGTGGTATGATTGTACTGGGAAATCAAATTTATTTACTCATATGAGAAGTCACACCAGAGAAAAGCAATATTTGGAAACAGGAACCACTGCTTATAACATGAAATGGAAAAATTGCATGTTCTGTTACAAATACATACTACTGACAGATACATAACTGTCAAGGCTATCATGCCAGATATTGTTATATGGAAAAAGTCAGAAACAACCGCGACCATCATTGATATTATAGCTATAAATGGTTTTAACCTTAATAGAGCTGAACAAGAAAATATTACAAAAAATTGGAGCATCTGGATTAATAAAAAAATTCATAAAAAACATATTGCAGCATCTTGATTAATAAAAAAATAATTAAGAAATACTTGAAAGCAATCGCTGAAAGACGAAGCTGTAACAAAATACAAGTAGTAGCCATCAATGGAACAGCGTCTACTTTTTTAAAAAGATCCCTTGGATTAATTTACATCGTAAGCGAATAAAGTGTTAGCTTTAGGAGGGAGCCCTTGATCTCTCAGAACTAAAAGTAAAATAAAAAGGGAAAAGCAATATTCTTTCACAATATGTAAATATTCTTATTTTCATAAATTAAGTTTACTGATACGTATGAAAAAGAAACACAATTGGAAAACGCCATGTAGTAAGAAATTCGAACGTGAAAGCATACCCGTGTCTAATAAAACTAGCAAAAATGAACTAATTGTCAGATGTTTGTGAAATTTTCGATACTTATCAAGGTTAGAATCAAATTATGTATAAAATGAAGTTTCCGTAATATATACAAGGGGAATTTTTTTAGTGCGCGCCCCACGAATATTTATTTTTTCGAAATTTGAATAGAATGTAATTTAATCTGTCGAAATTTCTATTTCTTATGAAACATCAAATGAGTTTAAATAAGTAAAATATATTTATTTTCTAAAAATTTAAATACACGTATTGACCAAAAACGTACCTTTAAGTTGCCATTAAAAATGATATTAATTTAATATTACTATGTTATTTTAAATAATGATTTTCGAAAAATTATATATACTATAATCAGTTAATTTGTCAAAAAAAGAAACTTCCTAAAAATGAATTAATTTTTAAGAGATTAAAATGATTAAAATTCCATTATTTCAAAATGTTCTGTTACAACATAGATTTTTTTAATTAATTGCGTTTATTTTTTTAAAATATTAAGTGTTAATATAATCATGGCATTGTATCTCCACAGTAAAACAGATTTGTAAATAATATTGCATAAATATTAAGCCTTTTGTACCCCCTCTTAAGGTAACCATTTATTGTATCCAAAAATCTACATAAGAAAATATGATTTTTATAAAACAATTTTGTAATGAAAGCAACACTGAATTATTATAAAGTAAAAAAAGTTAAAATAATTAGGTGTGCATGTCAAAAAATGAAAGAATTGACGATGGTATTTTAATAATAAGGATAGTAAAACATATTTGTAAGAAAGGTAATGAAATAGTAATTCATTCTTAATAAAGTAATAAGAGGGAAGTATATTTTTCTAGTAATAATAAAAATATAGTTTGTTTTATTTTTTTAGAGTTTCTAAAGTTTGTAATCAGAGTATTTAATCTGAAATCATTACGTAATCTAATCATGGATTCATGTTTGTTATAATCTCGGGAGCGTTCTGTTTTGAATGACGCTTCGTTCATTCAAGATTGACTGAATATTTCTCAGCCAATAAGATTTTGTGAAATGTGAGGAGGGAGAAATCATTATTTATTAGATAGAGAAAAGGAAAGATATGGTATATTTATAAGTCTGTGAGCCAGAAATTTAGAGCAAAACCCCATATATGACACAAACATTGAACACCTGGGTATCGACTGGGTGCGTGAGTAGTATTTATTTTTTAGAACGAATTTATGTATCAAAAAATTAATCTACAGTTTTGTTATAGCTTTTTGTTATAACGTATGTGTAAAATAGTTCTATACTTACATAACAACGTGTAAAATAATGTAGACAATGAGTTTGCATGTAATATCTGTTTTTGTAAACCTATGGTATTTTGGTTGAAAAGCGAAAAAATGCGCTGCTTTCATTATATATAGGTATAGGACAGAAAATAAAATAGAGAAAAAATTAAAAATATTTTGTTTTTAAATCGACAGGAAGACAGTTTATATTAGCAGTCCATTTGAAAAGTTTTACTACTACACAAGCAGTAAGGTCCGGCATATAAACTCAAGAGAAGGTTCTTTGATATAACAGGAGCACATTACAAATGAATGTTGCTGTTTAAAGCATAATTATGCTTAGGTACTTGACCTTTTGCCTTTCAGACTTTATTTCAAACTATTATTACCACACGAGAAACGACATATTAAATTAACAGTAGGTTTTTGATATGACACAAACTGACAATAAAATCAGTATCACGGTTAAGATATGCATTACAAACTTATAATTTGAATAGGTTAGCCTAGATTTAAATGGTTTTGATTAATTAATAGATAAATCATAAATGCATATTAGGGATTTGCCAACTTAAAACTCTGCAAAAGCATTAAAATCTCGAACGTATAGAGTTACCTCCCTTTCAACATCATAACTTCATATTAGGAATTTGGCAACTTATAATTCGACAAAAGCTTTAAAATTTCGAACGTATAGAATTACCTACCATTCAAAGTCTAAATTATCAGTAAATCGTAAATCTTAATAGGTAAGAACGGCAGACAATAAAAAATTAAAAATAAATTTAGATGCTAAATTTTCAATGAAGGAGATTGCACTGAATAAAAAGTAATGTTAACCATTTCTATCTTAATGAATAAATTGTAAACAATAACCACTTTTTTCGAAATTACACAACTAAGTTAGCCGGTATTTTCTTTTAAATAAACAAAGCAAATTCTATAACCGAAACCAACATAGAATTCAAACAATATAGCCGAAGACTTAGTTGATTAGTCTTGATTAGAAAAAAATAATAAAGATATTTGATTTAATGACTTACGGAATATTAATAAACATATTAAGTGAACATAGGTAATTAGTGGTAACGTTGAATGATAATTTGATTGATTTTTTTGTTTTTGAAATAGAAATAAAAAAAGATAAATATAAATTTTTTTAAGACTTTGGAAGGATGAGATGTAGGTAAAATATTTTCTCATGGTTTTCCTTATGAGGGAAATGATTCAATATTGTTCATTGTTAAAATGTTTTTTTTCAATACGTTTGACGATAGGATGTCCTTGTGAAAATTTACAAACGATGTAGGGTTTTAATTTGCCAGAATAGACTTGAAACAATTGTAACTAACGATGAAATACACTATTTGTTGCTATCAATCTATTCCTTGATGTCTTGATTTTGTTAAGACAATATATGAATGCTCAATTATGAAATATGGTAATTTTGAAGCTTACTGTTTAAGTTATCTCATTGTGATTTAAAACTTATTGGTATATGAACGGTTACCGATTTCTCATTCGTATAAACCCAATAAAATTCGGAATACTATAAACACTCCACATTCATGTAAAGGTTTTGGATATTCTTGTGCTGCTAAATCAATATTAGTGAGACACATGAGACCTAAAGTACATAAAGAAAACAACTGGATAAATACCATCAAAGAGGAGAACAAGGAGAAAGAAAAAGGCCAGCTCTAAAAATTACCAAGAAGGCTGTCTGCAGGAAGGTAGCTCAATGCAGCAATTTCAAGACCCCAGGAATAGACAAACTACCAAATTTCTGGTTGAAAAAAATGAGCACACTTCATCATCACTATGCTAAGCCATAAGATCAGACTGGGATAAAAACAATAGCTGCACAAATAAAAAAAAACAAAAAATTTTGAAGCAAAAAGGATAAATAAACTTTTTGCTACAAACCCAAGAATTGTCTATAGACCAAATACCAAATTTCTGGTTGAAAAAACTGAGCGCACTTCATCATCACTATGCCAAGGCTTTAAATAGAATCATCAGTGGAGATGAAGAGCCGCCTGAGTTGCTTACTGTAGGCAGTACATCACTTATTCCCAAAAATGAGGACACCCACATGGCTAGCAAATATAGACCAATCTGCTGCCTCACAACAACTTACAAGCTCCTAACAGGTATAATCGCTGATGCAACATACGACCATCTGATTGCTAATGCTTACCTTGAAAGCGAGCAGAGGGGGTGAACGTGGAAAAAGCTAGGCACAAAAGATCAACTCCTTGTAAACAGAACCATATTAGAATATTGCAGGAGAAGACAAAGAACTCTGTCAATGGCATGGATTGATTACGAAAATTGCCTTTGACAGTATACCTCATTCCTGGATACTTGGCTGTTTGGAGCTGTACAATGTGCACACTGATATTACATCATTCCTTCAAAAACAAATGGCCTGATGCTGCACATCAATTACATTACAGCACACAGACGGAAGGACACAGACCCCAAACATAAAGATCAAGCAAGGAATATTCCAGGGAGACAGCCTCTCATCGCTCCTTTTCTGTCTCACAATGATCCACTAACTAAGCTATTAAGCGATCCAATGCTAGATACAATCTCAGCATGGACAGAAAGAAGGAAGAAAATAAAAGAGTAAGTAATCTACTCTTTATTTACGATTTAAAACTCTATGCGGAATCCGAGAAACAACTTGTCTCTCTGATAGGCATTGTTAAAAATTATACAGAGGAGTTTGGATTCGACAAATGCGCTAAGTGCACCATAAAGAAAGGAAGAAAGATAACATCAGAACATCTTAATCTTGACAATGGCTCTATTAAAGATCTTTAAGAGCTTCCGTCTATAAATACCTGGGAGTAGAGGAGAATGGGACACTTGAACATGGAAAGATGAGAGAAAGTGCAGGGAGAATACTTCAAGCGACTTAAAAAATCCTCTCATCATAACTATCACCGAAAAACAAAATTACTGCCATCAATCAATTGGCAATACCCGTTGTCTCTTATGGATTTGGCATAATCAGTTGCCCACAAAACTACATCAATAGCCTTGACGTAAAAACTCGGAAAAGGCTGGCCCTTCATAAAGTCATTTACAAACAGCAGTGCATGGACAGGCTGTACTTACCAGGGAGAGAAGGTGGTTTAGGCCCCAATAAAACAAACCACGAATACCAAGCTTCACTGGTAAGCATAGGCCAATATATCAAATGTTAATCTGACCCTAAAATAAAAATGGTGAATGAACATCACACCAAATGTTTGCCCCAGCAGACGTCAACTACAAAGCCCAGTGAAAATATCAGTGGTAACACACTGGACAACACAATAGAAGAATATGATAACCCAGCAACCCTAATCGCCCGAAAGAAGAGAAAGGAGTATACACAAAGGGAACTGAAGACAAGACTAGAAGGATTGCAACAACATGAGAGCAGGCAGGTTCATGGAAGAACTGGACCAGAGCTACATTGACAAGGAGGCCTCACTACAATGGCGTAAAAGTGACAAATTTTCATTTGATGAAGAACGACTAAGTATAGCTGCACAAGACCAAGGCTTGCTCACAAATGGATTTAAGAAAATGGTTGGTCTAAAAAAACTGACCAATCCAGATGCAGTCATTCAGCTTCTAGCCGATGGTTATTACACTGCTCGCCACAACAAAGTATATACATACTTACATTGGAAGATCTATGGAGAGATGCAACTATATAGGTCGTCGAAAATCTGGGAACATGAACCACCACCGATAACATCAAATAAAAAAGTGACAGTGTTCTACGACAAAGACATACAGGCAGATACATAAAAGACAAGGCCATTAAGCCAGATATAGTAATATGGAACAAGCCTGAAAAGACTACACTCATTATCGACGTCACAGTTCCAAGCGACTTTGGCCTTAATAGAGCAGAACGGGAAAAGATAACACAATATCAGGACCTAAAATGATCTAGAAAACATGGTCTCTGAAAGAAATAAACATTATACCAGTTGTGACAAGAGCAACTGGACTATTAAAAAAGAACCTTCAAAAATACTTAAAAGCAATCCCTAAAAAAACAAGCTGTAAGGAAATAAAGATAGCAACCATAAAGGAAACTGTGTCTATTCTTAAAAGAGCCCTCGGATATAAATTTAAACTATAATAGAATCAAGTGTTAGCCCCCGGAAGGAGCCTCTTGATCTCTTCAAACTTACAAAAGTAAAATTTAAAAAATGAGGGAAAAGCCACATTCATGTGAAGTTGTGGATATTTTTGTTCTGTTAAATCAAATTTAGTGATACATTTAAAAACTCACACGGGGGAGAAGCCACATTCATTTGAAGTTTGTGGATATTCTTGTAATCGGAATTCATCGTTAGTGATACATATGAGAACTCACGCTGGGGAAAAATTACAATCATGATCATGGCTACTTTGTGGATATTATTGTTCTGTGAAATCAAAATTATTGACTATTATGAGAACTCACACCAGAGAAAAGCAATATTTTGAAACATGAACCACTGCTGATAACATGAAATGGAAAAGATTCCATGTTCTCTTACAAAGACATACCAACGGCAGATACATAAAAGACAAGGTCATATTGCCAGATATTTTTATATTGAACAAGTCCGAAAGAACCGCCATCGCCATTGATGTTACAGCCATAAATGATTTTTACCTTAATAGAGCTGAACAAGAAAAGTTTATAAAATATTGGAGCATCTGAATCTTCAGAAATACTTAGAACCCATCGCTGAAAGACCAAGCTGTAAGAAAATACAAATAGCAGCCATTGAGGGAACAGCACCTATTATTAAAAGAGACCTCGCATATAAATTTACATCGTAACAGAATCAAGTGTTATCTGCAGGAGGGAGCACTTTATCTCTCAGAACTATAAGTAAAATACAAATGAAAAAATGCAATATTCTCGCACTATATGTGAATATTCTTGTCCTCATAATTCAAGTTTACTGATACATATGAAAAAGAAACACAATTAGAAAATGCCATATACTTGCCAAATATTTTCTAAGAATTCGGATTTATTCATATGAGAACTTCAAGTAAAAGAGTATTACTTAAAATAAACTGGAAATGACTCACGATTGATGAACCTATTCTTAATAAATATTTATATAAGAGAGCTAAAGTAATGAATTGTTTAAAAAATAAGCTTAAGAGAAAGTAATATAATTGTTGTTGTAGAGGAAACTGTGTTCATGAAAATATTATTGTTGCTCTCTTTTCTTATGAATGTTGCATTATTAATTGGCCACCTGTCTACATTAATAGTAATCACACACACATAAATCAGACATAATTTTTGCGACTGGACTGAACCAAAACTTCTTGTAGATAAACTATATTATATGTAGTGTGTTTTTTGCTTTACAGTTAATAAATATTGGTTAAAATATAATAGAAAAACTTCCATGAAGTTTGTGATCTTTACATATATTTTTAGTCATTGTTTGATCTGTTGGTGACATAAGTGTTCAGCAATTGATTACTTTTTTACATTTTTTAAACTTTCTCTTCCTCAACCCTAAATTAACTCGGACAAAGTGAACATAAAATTATTAAACTGAATGTTCTCCCAACACATACCATTCATATATTAACGTTTTTATTGAATCTCATCAGTATTCGTACAATATCTAGCCTACAACTATTGAAATATCCCTTTGTTTACCAGCATTAACCTCATGAAACGTTTGAAGCGTTTAGTGAAATTCAGTTTTCTTAATTCAAGAGTGATCATGCTCTGATTTTTTATTAGTATCAGATTAAGATTTTACCATTTTAGAACTATGAAATTTTTATCGAATAATTGATTGACATTTGATTGTCACTAGAAACTTATTAGTTTAGATATTATTACAGGAATTTATATATACATATATATATATATACTAGCATGGGTGGCCGGCGTTGCCCGGGTGTTTGGAGGTGTATGCTGAGCAAAAAAAAGGGGGTAATTTTTTAAACTTTGACCCCTATTATGACCCCTGAAAATTTATTGTTTTGGCCTCAAATCAAGTTATTAAGTTAGATCCATGTCCACGAAACCTATATCTAAAATTTCAAGGGTGTAGACCCAAAATTGTCGGAGAAGTTTGCTAGAGTTCTCAAAGCTCAAATCGTTGAACTTTGACCCCTTAATCGCCAAATTTCTGGCTAAAAACCGATCACATAGATTTTTCCAAATCTCAGTACCCTGTATAATTTCGAGTCTGTAGACTAAAAATTGACAGAGTTATTTCGTAGGGAAATGTACACAGACACACGCACACACACACACTTCCACTTTTATAGATATATAGATTTAAAATTTGAGTCTGACAGAATGACAAAGTGATATTGCAAACCGATATATTAAACAAACGAACTTCAAAGAGACAAATGAACACATAAGTAAAAAAAGTTGTATTAGAAAACATTTCTTGATTATTCCACGTTTTTTTTTACAGACCTGACGACTGAGGTTCGCTCTTAATAAAAATTGTTTTTTTATAGTCTTAATTTTGACATCCTTTTTCATAAAAAACTAAAAGAAATCAAGAAGGAAAAGAAATTTAATTTTATTCTTTTTTCATTAATTTCTTTCTGTGCAAAGCAATTCTTTCAAACTTAATCTGTTTCCAAAGTGTTTTTATTTCATTGCCCTCCCCCTTCATTCATTTTCCTCCGCATCCTGGCAAGTATTAAAATAAACCATTTATAATATTTATTTATGGATTTATTTACTTATCATTTCTTTTGTATCAGTAAATGAATTCCATGCACCCACCATGTTTAAGTTTGGGAGTAAAAAATGTACGATGAACAGAAGGATAGGGAAAATAATGTATATAAATACGCAATCATAGGTCATTATAAACATCATATATATTTTTACAGACAGCGTTACAAAACTTCCAAATTGGGTTGAAATAAAGAACACGATGATTTATACTGAAACTCATCTAATATTAATAATAAAAAAATAATAAAATTTGTTTAAGTATTATAAGCAATTGACTATTTCGTTGTATTATAGATTTTAAAGATTAGAATGCGATCTTTAATTACTTATAAATTACATTTTAAAAAATGAAGGAACACGATTTGATTTGTAGTAAACTTGAAGTTTATTTAATATAATTAAATGAAAATTATGCATGTAAGAATATGAATATTTGAAGCAGAACACAAGCAAAACATTTGATATGAGTTAAGACAATAAACAAATATTAAAATTAAACAATTTTTTTAATCAAAATGATTTTTTAAAATCAAAATGAATGTTTTTTAATCGAAATGAACAATATTTTTTTAAATCAAAATGAATATTTTTTTAATCAAAATGAATATTTTTTAATCAAAATGAACCACAATATTTTTAAATACAAATGAACCACAATATTTTTTCAAAATCAAAAACAATATTTTTAATGGGTTTGTATTACTGTACACATAGATTCGAAAAAGTTGCTAAAAACAAATATATAACAAATAAATGTTATCAAAGGCAAGATAAGTTACTTTTCTACCAAACTGGATATATTTTTCGTATTTTTATTCAATGTAACATGTTTATTCAGTTCGAAAACCATACAGTGTTTACCGATGTATTGGAAAATTCAAGATGGCGTCTTAGTCCCTCTTTAACACGGTAAGTTTGGGAAAAGGTATTATGAATAAAAAACTGAATAAAATACTGTTAAAAACTCGCTCAATATGTTACCGTGACATAGGTTGACATATATTCGGCGGGTTTTTAATAGTATGTTTTCTAGTTTTTTATTTATAACACCTTTTCCCATACTTACCGTGTTAAAGAGGGTGTGAGGCGCCATCTTGAATTTTCCAATACATCGGTAAACACCGTATGGTTTTCGAGCTGAATAAACATGTTACATTGAATAAAAACACGAAAAATATATCCAGTTTGGTAGAAAAGTAACTTATCTTGCCTTTGATAACATGTATTTGTTATATATTTGGTTTTTGACAACTTTTTCGAATTTATGTGTACAGTAACACAAACCCGTTTTTCGAGCTGAATAAATATGTTACATTGAATAAAAACACGAAAAATATATCCAGTTTGGTAGAAAAGTAACTTATCTTGCCTTTGATAACATTTATTTGTTATATATTTGTTTTTTGGCAACTTATTCGAATCTATGTTTACAGTAATACAAACCTGAAATGAATTTAAGACCACGAGTGAAATGAGAAAATGAAGAAAATCACATTTACTGTGTGTGTTTACTGTTTATGTAAGTCAGCGGGTTTGGTTGCCATAACATAACATAACGTGACGGTAGTGAACGTGTGTGTGTGCGTGTGTGCGCGTGTGCTTGCTAGTACTACTATTAAGTTTGTCGGAGCGTTTGATTTCGTGTAGTTTAGTTTCGTATATAAGTTTCGTATATTTTAATTTGTGAATAACAAGTTATGAAAAAATTAAACCCTTCCAAGATGGACAATAAATAAAGCCAAAATATTTTATGGTAAAGGTAAGAGCGTAGAAACCATTGTTTTTTAGGAGATGTGATTATTGGATTAACCAATCAGAAATCGTCTGTTGCACACACATCTCTGTTTATATATATATATATATATATATATATATATATATATATACTCCCTCCGATGTACACATTCGGTGATGTATACATACACACTGATATGCTGTCTCGATATATATGTCCCTCAACAATACAACACAAGAAAGATTGATCGACAAATAAAAAAGATTACCAGCAAAATAGGGGAAAAAGATGAACTCCCTCCTGTTTAATCAGACATGCATAAATAATGACTCGACAATATACACACACACCGATATACTGTCTTGATATATATGCACACACGGTTACACAAAAAGTGTACCTCTGTGATCTTATTCAATAGGGATCTACCCTAAGGTGTAGTCGATTTCGAAAAAGAGGATTACCAGAAGGGTCTGTTCCATGTACAATTTTGATTTTCTGCTCATTAGTGTGACAAGTGCAAGAGGTCACAGCTGCTTCTTTATTTAAAACACATACACGTTGTCCTATATGCAGTCTGTGCAGATCTTTTGTATGTTGATCATGGTACATCTTATTTTCATGCATCTGATACACTCGTGTAATTATCTTCTTGTTAGTGTTTTAGCTGTGATGTTCCCAGCTAGATTTCCTTTGAATAGAAATTCTCCTACTGATGGAATGGTATTAGCCCCATTCTTTTGCGAATTGCTTGAAATAGAGCTGAAGAGTGACCCATCGTCACTTATAACTCTCTCTGGAATCCCTTGTTCTCCAATGTTAGCTTTGTCAGTTTTATACCTTCGTTACTAGCAAACTCCTTTAACAATCTCATAAATAGGAACTTGGTGTATATAATGTATTTTCGTTGCATTGATTTGGGCATTATTATGCTGTTTGATTTCAATATTCCATTTCCAATTGACAGTTCGTCCTGATAGGCAGATCCTCTTTCCCTCCTTCTTAATACTCTTAAATAAACCCTAATATTTGCATTCCTGTTCGTTCCCCATTGAGAAACTGATCTTTTAGCTGAAGTTTAGTGCAGCTATTTATCTGTGTTGTGTGTAGCCTTTCTATGTAAATCTAGGACCATCATTTCTTTTGTTTTCTTTGCGTTATATTCTCTTACATATTCAAGTAATAAATATCTTATTTAATGATTTTAATACAAATTAGTTTCTAAAGCAGATAGGTTTTCTCACAGTAATTGAAAGATACAATTTCTTGTAAATGTTTGAGGGGAGATACTCCTGCTGATGGAATGGTATGATCACAAGGAGTCAACAGTAGGCTTAGTAATACTATGTCCAAGTCGCGACAATTTGAACCAACTTTTTTTAATACAAATTTCACTTTCTGGACACAGCATACGGCAAAACCAGTTGACTGCTTGGAATAATAGTCTGCAATGGGCATAACATTGAGACTGTCAATGACAAATATGTCAGTGGCTACTATCTGCGACGACCTTACGAGATTCTCATGGGGCATCAGTGGTTTCAATAATCTTCACTTTTTGGTGCTGCTAGCATATGGTACATTGTTGTACTGTGTTATCTATGTCCTTGTGTTATGTTGTGCCAAAAACACAACTTTTCGCTCGAAGTTTATATTTCTCTACCTTTTGGTGTTTATAATGTATTTTCGTAATACTTCTCGTAGCATTGATTTGGGTATTATTATTCTGTTTGATTAAAACATTGCATTTCCAATGGGCAGTTCGTCCCGATGGGAAGATCCTCCATCCCTCCCTCTTAATGCTCTTTAATAAACGCTAATTGTTGCAGCCCGGTTCGTTCCACGCGGAGACACTTATATTTTAGCTGAGCAACATCGGCCATTCGATGAACCAAGTGCATCTGTCTATCCGTGTTGTGTGTAGCGTTTCTATGTAAATCTAGGCCCACCATTATTCATTTTAATACAAATTACTTGTTAGAGCAGATAGGTATTCTCACAATACTCGAAAGATACAATTTCTTGTAAATATTTGAGTGGAATATATCACCAGTAATTCGCTTATTTATGTAGAATAGAGAAAGACTTTAAAGTAAGATGCTCAATATCTTCACCCATGCGAGGGCACAGAAATGCCTGGTGTAGAAACCAGGCGCATAGTTACCACTCTCGTAGATCTTGTTAGATCACCCACCTATTAGAATGACAACTGATAATAAAACTAGGAGAGGGAGGCCTCCTTAGTCATGGACGACAACCTCCTAGAGCTGCCAACTCGATCAAATTCTCGGTTTGCAAACCTAACTTGCTTAAGGAGTAGATAAGCTCTGCGTATTGCCGGCTTTCACACTCCTTCTTTGTCTATTAGCCAGGCGCAGGGCTTAAATATCAGGGACTCACCTGAGCCATCCTGTGCGTGGTCTTGTTTCCTGACTAGGACATTGAACGCTGTTCTCCTATTTTCTGTTGCCTATTTCAATGTTCTCTCTTTTTCTAAGAAACTAAGTAAATTGGGTTTGCTTGCATGTCACTTGTGCTCACTTGAAATATTTGGGCCGGTCTTGTTTGAGGGGTTGGAGTACCTGCTTAAGAGTTTGTCTGCCTGTTGTTTGCGACTGACAGTACAGAAGCCATAACTCTTTGGTAACACTTAGAGCAGTTGCTCTATCATCAGCTTCATAATATCAGTACTAAAACAAAATACATATTTGTATCATATAATATATAGTGTCATGCCGCGCATGGAAAGGGACACTGCTGCTATCTCTGGTTGGTTGTCATTAGGCCACAGCTTTCTCGACAGGATCTGACTAATGGACCACTGTGTGTATACTTCGCATCAAAATCGGCCCAAGTTGCTCCAAACTCTTCCCCTAATCTAACAGTAAACAAAAACGTAATGAAATGACAACCCAAACAAATATCACGAATAAAAAAAAAGCAGACTACCACTCAAACAAAACCAATTCGCATTCACCCTTTAGGCTCGCTTTTACAAACAACCGTGGGCTTGTAGATAATCGAGATGTAATCTTACCTTTTAGTAAACTCTCCGGATATCTTAGTATTAAGGGAAATAAACTTACACTCTTTAATCCCCTCTAAAGACTCGGATAGATATATGTACGGGCTTGCAGTTTATATCCGTAGCACCGTTCCTTTATCTAGAGAAAAATTCTTGAATCAGATGACCAGGCGCTTATGTGCTTTCGACTAACATTTCATCACTGCGATAGTTATATTTTCTCTACCATTTTCCCTTAAGTCAGGATTGTTTGTACCGTAATCCATCATGTGTCTGATAGTATAGATGCAGCATTCTCCTTGGATAGTAACGCCCAAATACATGTGTTTGGATAGTAACGCCCAAATATATGTGTTTGGAGACTTGAATGTCAACAATAAAAATTGGCTTGGTTTCTCAGGTTACACAGATACAGCTGGGCGTTCTACTTATAGATTCTCTATAGCCCATTCTGTCACAAAACAGTAATGTTCTCAACCCGCCTACCAGATCGTGAACCTCAGCAGGCTTCACTTCTAGACCTGTTTTTCACCACAGTACATGAGGATCGTATGACTAATGCCCACAGTCTACTTGGAAACGCAGATCACCTAATGGTATCAGTTCACATCACATTTAAATCCCAACCTCAAGGTGAGAAACCATTGCTCTAAACAAGAAACTACAACAGAGCTGACTGAGAAGCAATTAGATAACACATCCACTATGCTCCATGGACCGATATCGTCTCTATTCCTGCTGAACAGTGTGCTAATGAGACAATTGAACGGTGTAAAGTGGGCATTGAAACATGTTCCCACACCGAAGTATTATAGCGTACCCCACTCACCCCTGTGGTTCACTGAAATTGTTCAGCTGCCACTGCAAAAAGACCGCATGCAACCCGCCATTTGTACGTCACAAGTCAAATACAAATAGGCAAACCTTTGTAGATGCTAGAAATCATTGTAAGCGTGAAATAGCAACATCTAAAAGAAAGCACACTGAAATAATCAGGGAACCTATCGAATCACAAAAGATAGGAACTCGTGATTTCTGGATAATATATAATAATGTAGTGAATAAAGGGAAATCAGTACTTTATCCACTGAGATACAACCAGAACGTTGCATGCATGGCAATGGAGAAGACAGAACTGCTTGCCCAGCGATTCGCCTCTAACTCCATCTTAGAGCCAACGAACAACTCCCTGCCAAATTTCCCTATGTTAACTTAGACCATTATTATGCCTGATATCCATAAACGACCTCCCTGACAATAATGTCCGATATGGGTAGATTTGCTGATGATATAACGCTCTATAATATGCATGAGAGAAGAACAGATGCAGCGGGTAGCATAACACATAGCTTCGCTATATCTCACTCCCTCTCACAAATTGTTACGTTTCCAACCCGTTTCCCTGACGAGCAAGAATAACAGGCATCACTTCTAGATCTGTTTCTGACCACAGTTCCCGATGATTGTATAACAAATGTTGACAGCCCACTCGGGAACACTGATTAGGCAGTGATAATGGTCGAACTCGCCCTAAACTCTAGACCCAAAACTGAAGAGCCAGTGCTCAAGACAACGAGATATTATAAAAAAGGTAACTGGGAAGCCATCAGAGATCTTATCAGATATGCCCCATGGGGAAATATTTTTCTCTTCATGCTGAACAGTGCGCAAATGAGACCACTGAATGGTTCAAAACGGCAATTGAAGCACATGTTCCCATGCGGAAAGTTTATAGCAAGCCCCACTCTCCCCAATGGTTTACTTCTACTTGTACAACTGCTATTGCTCAAAGGCAGCATGCATACCGCAGATTTAACTGACATAAGTCCAGTTCAAACGGACAGACGCATATAGAAGCTAGAAGTAACTTTAAGTAAAAAATAGCGACAGATAAGAGAGAATTTACTGAAACCACTAAAAAACGAATCGAAGTACAAAAATTAGGAACTCATGACTTCTGCAAAATCTACAACAGTGTAGTAAATAAAAGGCAATCAACAATTCCCCCGCTAACCAACAATCACGAGGTTGTTTGCTCAGCAACTAAGAAGGCTAATATGCTTGCCAGTCGGTTTGCTTCAAACTCCACACTGGACCCTCCCAACCACTCCTACCTGACTTTCCTTTGCGGACAGACGCCACGCTAGACGATCTGAAAATCACCCCTGCTCAGGTGCATGCTATCATAAAAACCTTGACACTTAAAAGCATGTGGACCCGATCTCATCTCAGCTGTGCTATTAAAAAAGTGCTCAGCCGAAGTAGCTCCAGTTCTCTCCAAACTCTACAACAAATGCCTTAATCAATCTTGCTTTCCGGGCTGTTAGAAAACTGATTCTGTGGTACCAGTATTCAAGAATTCTGGCGAAATAACTGGCCCAGCAAATTATCGCCCAATTAGCCTCCTCTCACTTTTCACCAAAATATTTGAGACCATAATTAACCATGCTCTAGTCCATCACCTTACAGATGCTAAACTTCTGACTGGCAAACAATATAGATTTAGACAAGCCCGTCCCACAGCAAACATCCTCACTGTAATCTCTGAACGTATATACCATTCACTGGAAAAAGCGGGGTAGGGCAAAGCGGTAGCTCTAGATATATCTAAGGCTTTTGACAGGGTATAACAGGAGGGTCTCCTCAGGAAAATTAGAGCAGACGGTATCACTGGTAGAATACTTAACATAATTAAATTTTTGTTAGAAAAGAGAAAAATCCAGGTTGTCTTCGACGGTCGTACACCTAAACAATATGACATAAATACGAGAATATTGTTCCTAATATTCATTAATGACCTCCCCGAGAGAATTGCCTCTGAGATGGGTATATATGCTGATGACACCACACTCTATAACAGGCATGACAGGAAAACAAATGAACACATATCTAAAGAAATGGCAAAAACACTAGAGGATGACCTCCAATCTGTAGTGGAATTGGGGCAAAAATGGATGGTCGCATTCAATGCTGCCAAGACTAAACTGGTTTCCTTCAATAATTGCAAGAAACCTTCTCTGCCACCAATAGCAATGGCCAGTGACTCTTTATCTGAGAGTACATCTTTCAAACTGCTTGGCCTAACGTTCACAGGAAACATGAGTTGGTACAATTACATTGAAAGCATTGCCAGGGTCGTTGCGAAGAAGGTAGGCTCTCTCTACCGTGCTAGAAAACTACTAACATCCGAAAGTATCCTGTACCTGTATAAGGCCACCATTCTCCCATGTATAGAGTATTGCTATCACATTTAGGCTGGTGTATCTGCTAATAGTCTCTCGCTCCTATACAAGGTTCCAAAGAGAGTCGCCAATTTGATAGGCCCTGAACTAGCATCTAAGCTTCAGACTCTGTCTCATCGACGAAATGTTGCATCCCTCTGCCTGTTGTACAAGTATTTTAATGGTGAATGCTTTGGCGAACTGCAGACACTTGTGCCCCCACGACGGAGATACCCTCGACAAACTTAACAGGCAGCTAAATTCCACCCCCACACAGTAGAGATCCCTAGATGTAAAATACCTTTCTACTCCAGTAGTTTCTTCCCCATGTATGAGTATCTTGTGTAGGAGACGGGGAGTCTCGTCGTGGGCGACGAAGCGTTTCACTGAAGAACCACGGCAACACACAGCGAACCAACAACCAATGACAGCCACGGCGCAAAGGTAACTAACAAAGCTCAGCTGACTGCACGAATAGAAACGGAACCCAACGGTCACTGTACTGATCGCCACGAACGTCAGAACCCGACTGCCTCGCACCTCCAATGGACCAATTTTTATTCCTCAAGATGGCCTAGCTAATTTGCATCCCCGCGAGATCTCGCGCGATCCTGCGAGATTCCGTCTCTAATAAAAGCAGGCAGGCGCCATCTTGAAACTCTTTCGTCCGCTGCCCCGACCACAGGATCAGCCACCACCCCACACGCCAGGCACACACGGACCCTCTTGCGCCGAGGGCTACGGTTAATCTCACACTCCCCCCTGGTCTCCAGATCACATACGTGACACGGCGGACGTGGCCGTTTGATTCGAGCACTCCTGCGGAGGGGTATTGCCGGGACTTCCTCATCGGAGCTCTCAGAAGTGTCATCGGAAGCATCAGCATCAGCATCAGAGCTCGCAGTTGAGTCATCAGGTTCGTGGGGCACAGGTTGGATCCATAGCTCATCGTCGGATGATTCGCTCCTTCCACTGCTCGCAGTTGAGTCACCAGGTCCGTGGGGCACGGGTTGGATCCATCGCTCATCGTCGGATGACTCGCTACTTCCACTGCTCGCCGATTGGTCAGCGCTTAGAGCGGGCCGGACATCCCTTACGTGGCGTGGAGTATCATCGACTAGTATGGCCTGTTCACTGATGACGCCGGTGACCCGCCCCCTCCAAAAGCTGCTGGTGCACCGGCCGCCGGGTGGCTTCACCCAGACGGTGTCTCCCACTTGGTACTTCCCCTGGGGTTCTCGTTGGTCGGGTAGACACACTTCAACGTCCTTGACGCGCACGTGGTAGTGATGAATCGCATCAGCGGGCTCACTGTCGCCAGTCACGGCGTCCTTAGGCGTTGTGTTGTATCTGTAAACTGCCTCCGCGATCGTACACTTCTTCCTGGCCGCGATCCTCTTCACAGTTCAGTGGCACCGCTCAGCTATGCCGTTGCCGCTTGGCACATACGCGCATCAGTGTCGAAGGCGGATCCCCAGTTGTCCATAAAATGCCTAAATTCCCTGCTGCAGAACGCCGTGTCGTTATCCGTGAGGATCTCCTCAGGCGGCCCCGTTTCGTAGAATATGGATTTCAATTCATGGATGACACTGGTGGAATCCTGCCTCGCTAATTGGCGCCAAATCGCGAACCTCGTTGGCCCGCAGTCTATCAGCGTGAGGAAGTGTTGGCTGCCGTAGTGGGTTATATCCATACCCAACCGACTCCAAGTCGCGTCCACTCCCAGCTGTCCTTTCCGCCATCTGGCTGGGGCGGGGTCGATGGACTGGCACGTTTGGCACTCCCTGACCACTGCTCTTACTGCGCTTTTTGGTATTGATGGTCTAGCCAACTTCACAAAGTAGTAGGTCCGTTGTACTCCGGGGTGCCCACTGTCGTGATGTATCTTCCTGATTTCGTCCTCCTCGACGGAGGCAGCACACAGAGGCAATGGCTTAGCTTCTTTCTTCATAGCCTCATACCATCTCCGTGGTACCCGATTGAGCTTGTCGGCGAGGTTGTAGTCCGAGGTGACGAGCACTACGTCTACGGACAGGTTGTACTCCGTCACCAGTTTTTTCACAGTCTCCAGCCTCCGTCTTATCAGCATTTCGCTGGCTGCCTTGGTGCGTGCCCTGGCCTTGCTCGTGAGTGTGTCCGACACCCAGTGGTGCACGCAAAGTGAGTCAGTGTGCACACGCAGTTTCTTCACTTCCCATTGAAGTGCCAGGTTAATGCCCTTTATTACAGCGTCGAGTTCTGCCAGGTTGATATGGGCAGCATCATTCGCCGGTCGCAGCCAGCAGGCATCCTCAACTACGGCCCCATCTTTCTCCAAAACTACACCAATCGCTAGAGAACTTGCGTCCACCCACACGCTCAGTTCGTCTCCCTGCACGCACCAGTCCCCTATGGCGGGGTCATTCTTTTTCACACTAGCGACGGTCTCCTTTAACATTCGGACCAATAGTTCGTCGGTTATCTCATCGTCCCAGCCTTTGGTGACCGCATTTGCCCTCCTTTTTATGACGCCTGTCGCCGCACGAACCCATCCGCATACTGGAAGGTGCCCCACAAGTTTCCCGCACAGGGAGAACACGGCACGTCTTGTGTAAACGTCGGGTACGTCGGGAACTGCGGTTCCACGCCTCCACTTCAAGATCCCTCGCTCCTCTTGAACGCTCAAGCCCAATACGCGGGTGCCATCCTCAAGCCGCTCAGAGTCCTTGCAGTTTAGACCAAACTCGGCAAGTTTGGATCTTACGCGCGAAGATGACACGATATCTTCATTCACGTATATATCGTCAATATATGCCGATGTTCCCTTTCTGATCCATTCTTCTTGTGACAACACGGCATTGACGATAGCCTTCATTATCTGGGGTGCTACGTTTAGCCCAAATCCGAGTCGCGTAAGACAGTATCTCTTCCCGGAAAACATCACTGTCTGGAAAGGCCACATCGCCTCGTCGATCCGGACCTGCAAGTATGCTTTTCTCAAGTCCAGTAGGGACACATTGGACCCCTGCCGGCGCCACTCTCGCAGCTTGCTGGCACAGACGTCGGCGTCCGCTGTGAACGCATCAACATGCGCATTCAACTCGCGGTAGTCCATTACCGGCCTCACCTTTGACTTGTTAGGTTGGGCAACTGCCATCAGCGATATCAGGCCCTTGGGGGGGTCCAAGTTTGTCGTAGGGTATGGAATCAGCCAACCGTTCTTAATCCATTCACGGAGCTCGCTTTTGTATGCAGGCCCTATCTGGTCGGGCATACGGTACTCTGCCACTTTGTTTTGTAGTTTGACCGGTTCCTTGTCTTCTGACCACCTTCAAGTGGCGGTCCACGCCTTCTGTTGGTCGTTGGATTCTGCACTGAAGTTCGGCTGGTCGACTCTTAGTGCTGCGCACACCGGGGGCCTATCCTGAAACTCTACAACGCCAGCGCGCGTTATGCGCACGCCGCCCAGGGCTTTGATGGCATCGTAGCCTAGCAACAGGTCGAAACTCAGCGGCTTTTCGCGTGTCACAAGCGCTTCGACGTTGGCCGAGTTCCCAGTTCTTGTGCGAATATGTACCACACCCATGCCGCAACACATTCGTATTTTTCCAGTAATGGTAGTTATCCTGACGTTCTTCTTTTTCCACGCCCGACAGAAGTCCGCACACACTATGGTGCGAGAGCAACCGGAATCAAGGAGGGCTGAACATAACGTGTCATTAACTCGGACCTGAATGACAGGGAGCGCCTTGTTTATTTTCTGTTCAGGGAAGAGGTCGGCACTGGCACCTTGTCCCCGTCCCCGTTTCCCGCACAGTCTCGGGCCATGTGCCCAGTCTTGTTACAGCGGTAGCAGCGAACAGCCGTCGACCGCCTTCTACAATTTCTTACCATGTGGCCCCGCCCGTTGCATCTATAGCAGATGACATCACCTTGCGGGCTGGGTCCCTGAGACGGTCCTTCGCCACTTGGTGGGGCCTGTGCGACGGCGACTACCGGTTCCTGCACCGTCGAGTCATCCTTCATTATTGTCCTAGCTCTGTCCACTAGGTCATTCAGCGGTAGTGAGGATATGGTAGATGTTGCTCGCAGGAGCTGCTTTGCTCCAGCGGGGAGTCCTGACAGGAATTTGTAGGCTAGGGCCCTCTCGGGAAGATCGCCGAACAACACCGTCAGCTTCTTAGGCTCGGCAAGATACACGTCCACAGTTTCTCCCAAGCGTATAGACCTCGTCTCAAACTGCCCCCATGCAGTGGCGGGGTCAGTGGCGAACGCCCTGTACAACGCCGCCTTGATACTCGAGTAGTCACACTTCTCCTCAGCGCTGAGTTGCTGATATACAGCGAAGGCCCCGCCGGTCAGCCGCAGAGGAATCACGCGCTCGACATTTTTCACGCCGGACAACTGACAATGTAACTCGACCTTCTCAACCCAGCTAAGTACCGGGTCGGATCCGTCGAATTCCGGTATCAACTTTAGATCGAACCTATCCGCCATTGAAGAAAAGAAAACCAAGTTCGGAGTGGGGGGGGGCCGAAATAGCTTGTATGAGTATCTTGTGTAGGAGACGGGGAGTCTCGTCGTGGGCGACGAAGCGTTTCAATGAAGAACCAACACACAGCGAACCAACAACCAATGACAGCCACGGCGCAAAGGTAACTAACAAAGCTCAGCTGACTGCACGAATAGAAACGGAACCCAACAGTCACTGTACTGATCGCCACGAACGTCAGAACCCGACTGCCTCGCACCTCCAATGGACCAATTTTTATTCCTCAAGATGGCCTAGCTAATTTGCATCCCCGCGAGATCTCACGCGATCCTGCGAGATTCCGTCTCTAATAAAAGCAGGCAGGTGCCATCTTGAAACTCTGCGTCCGCTGCCCCGACCACAGGATCAGCCACCACCCCACACGCCAGGCACACACGGACCCTCTTGCGCCGAGGGCTATGGTTAGTCTCACACCCCACAACCGCTAGACTCTGGAATTCCATTCCAGGTCCCTGCTTCCCGAACTGTACTGACATGCAGAAGTTCAAGTGTAACGTGAACCGACATCTTGCTGCCCAAATCCCAGCATAGTACCCCAGTAGTTGTTGCCCCTGATAGTAACCCCCTACACCAAAGTGGCAATGTGCCTTGTTTGGGGTGAAAATGTAATAAAAAATAATTTAAAAAGAACAGATGTACATAAATAAAAGACAATGGCAGAATCGTTAGAAAATGACGCTCAGACTATATTGGAATATGGTTGCAAATGAATGGTAACATTAAACGCTAGTAAAACTAAGATGCTCTCCTTTAACAATTACAACACGCCTCTCCAAACGCCAATATTAATGCCAAATTGCATCCTTCCTGAGAATTCTACCTTCAAACTCCTCGGTTTAACATTTGCAGGCAATATGAACAAATACATAAAGGACTGCTGCAAAGAAGGTGGGTTCCTTCTATCTAGCCTACTCACACCTGAGAGTATCCTGTACCTCTACAAGGCCACCATTCGTCAATGCATGGAGTATTGTTGCCACATATTGACTGGTGTAGCTACCACTAGTCTCTCTCTCTCTCTCGCTCTCTCTTAATAATTGTCTAAACTGAGTGTGCGCAATTGTATCAAAATATTATTGTAAAGACATTTATTAAAAAGTTTGCGTAAGAACATATAATTTTAATAAAACAATTTTGTAATTAAAGCAACATTGGATTTTTATAAAAAAAATTTTTCGAATACATAAATAATTTTAATGAAACATGTTTTTGAATTAAAGCAATTTTGAATTATCAACAACAAATTGATTTAAATGAAACCGAAAAATCATCATCCAGTTTAATTTTTTGGACGAGTTGCCGTTTAATTGTACAAATATCGCCAGACCATGTAATGACCAAAAAGGACTCATAAAGGTCGACATCGATATCAAGCAGAAATTTGTTTACATGTTTTACAAACTTTAAATGGGTACAATATAATCACATTATTCTTGAAAAAAAGGATTAAAATTTTATTTTAATTAACCACGTTGTTTAATAAATTTAAAAAATAATGCAAGATGAAGTTTTAAAATGATTAAATATGTTTTAATGACCAATAAAGATGAAATTTTGGGTACTGATGTATTTTTTGTGACGTGCTGAAATATTATTATTTTGAAAGCCATTCTACACATGAGGAGGGAAGGGTGTTTTGTAACTATTCTGTGTTTCCACCTTACAATTAAAAAAAGATATTGTGAAACTCGAATTTAAACTGATTATATATATATATATATATATATATATATATATATATATATATATATATATATATATATATATATATATATATTTATATAATTTTTTAAACCTCAATTTTTTTTAATTCATCCAGCCTTGACATACGTGTTTTTAAATATTCTCTCCAGTGCTTTTCTTTTAATGATTTGGAATTCATTCCATTTGCGCTTTTTTTTCCAAGGAACTCTGCGTTTTGGATTATTTTGACCATTTGGAATTTACCCATTGGATTGAAATTTCGACCGTTTTGGATTTTACCATTTTTGGATTTTTACCCTCACCGGACTATCCATTCATGTGAAATCTTTTTATCATTTTTCTTTTGCCTCCTGTTCTCCTTACCTCACCCTTTTTTCTTTAACCAAGTAAGATCTGTGACTTATTTGTAGTTTCATTAAATACTTATATATGCAAAATCCTATCCTGCATTTTGCTAATTCCTGCCCTCTGATGAGAAGGAGAGTATTTCTTCGAAACTCCGCGGATTAAGGACTATCCACTTATCTTGTGCTTCCTTTTTTTAAAATTAAATATGTTTTTAACTCTTTTTCAAGATGTCTTTTGACATGTTTTATTAATCATTTGTTCATATATATATATATATATATATATATATATATATATATATATATATATATATACACACACACACACACAAATAGGGCAGTACCATCTTCCATCATATACATCCGAGAACAATATCTACTGCAGAACTAAACCAAAATTTGGTGCTTATGCATTTTTGGAACAGCGCTGGCTGGCGCGCTATTTGTAAATATTATTTTCGGGTTAAATTGAAGTTTCACAATTTTTTTCAACTGTAAGGTAGAAGTAAATATCAGTTAAGGAAAACCTCCCGATGTCAAGAATGGCTTTCAAAATACCATATTATATTATTTTATCTTTAAGCATCGATATAATTTATTTTATTATTTAATATGTTCTAAACATGATTGGAAAACAATTGTACATTTTCAACTAATGAACGGACATTTTTTACCCGAGGAACGAAATAATGATTACACCGTTTTACGATGACCTAAATTCATTGTTCTTTAACAGTTGATTTTCTCTTGAAATAATTTCACGTTTAAATTGTGTTTTTCATCTTTTAATTTTGATTTTTTTATATTTTCATATATTTTATTTCTTAATGAATTGGACACACAAAACAAAAGTTGTATTAATTTACTAAAGAAATCCTAACAAACAAAACAATTTTCTGTTTTGAAAACAATAGAAAAAAAAATCGAATTCATCCGACTTTTTTCGTATTGAATTCCTGGAATTTTTAAAAGGTAAGTTATTATTTTTTTTTTCTTACACTTAAAAAAATTTACATCCAATAACTTTTAAAATAATCTGAAATGTTAAAATAAGTTTATTTTTATTGCAATCCAATGAAAAATATTTCACCATGCTTTATAACATACGTGAATAAAAAATAAGTATGAGTCTTCAATTAAAAGAAAATCTTTTAAAATATTTTTTTCAATCTGACATTGAGATTTTTGTACAAAATGTGTTTATTTACGTAAAATTTATGATTTCTGAGAAAATGATAATAATTATCATATACAAAATAATTTAATTCGAAGTTGGTTGAATTGTTAGACAGCTGAGCACAAAAAAGCTTTTTTAATATTTAATTGTTTTAACATGTTACGACGAGGAACCAGATTAACGGAGAGTGTCACCAATGTTGCGATGATGAAATAGTATAACGTTTTTCTAGTACCTCAACTTAAGCAAAACCGTTAAAAGACGATAGAATCAGAATGTTAAGAATGGCTTTTTGAATAATAACGTTATTATTTACGCACGGAGCAATAACTGCACCCATTAAAAGGTGTTAGAATTAGCGTTAAGGCGAAGACGAATATAAATTCAGTAAATGTTACCTTACGTTACAACAGAATCTAATTTGGTTTTTAGAGGTATTTGAGGTCGCTGACAACGAATCTGATCATCAAATGTATCACAGATTTACCGTTTGCATGGTATGAACTCCTTGACCCTGGGACTATTCTCCGCCATTTGACCGCCCTTAATAGCGTTTTCTTATAGTGAAGTGACTTATCACATCGTGGAGGAATCTTTAGGAGACATTTGAAATGACAGGAATAATTTAACATTTCACAAAAATTCTGTTTACATTGAGGATGGAGGTGGTTAAAGGGGTTGGGGTGGTAGTGGCGCTCTGCCATCATATGCAACTGAGATCAATATCTACTATAAAATTTTGTGCTTATGCATTTTTAGTACTGTGCTATTTGTAAATAATGTTTTCAGGTAAAATTCATGTTTCACACATTTTATTTTATTCAATCATAAGGTAGAAGTATAGTTACAAAACACCCTCCCCTCCACTAGCTAAAAATGGCTTTATAAATAAAAGCAATATTTCAGCACGGTATCAAAAATGTATAATTGCCTTAAATTGTACTTTGTGTTGTTTAGCGCTTTTAATTATACATTATAAAAAAAAAACATTTACTCATTTGTAAACTTCATCTTGCATTATTTTTTTATTTGTTAAACAACGCGGATAATTTAAAATAAATTTTAATCACAGGCTTACATGTGAAATAATGGCATGATTAAATTTTACCTATTTAAAGTTTGTGAAACATTTCTAATATAAACAAACTGTAGCAGAATTAGCAGTAACCAAAATAAGAAATAGAGAGCTTACCTCGGATACGTCTGTTTTGGGCTAAGGGAAAGAGAGAGTTCCAAGATGGTGTCCATGGGCTTTTATTAGCGTTTACCCAATGTAATTATCATTGAATCACGTCTGCTCTCGCGCGATTATGCAAATATGTCATTCCCGGCCGCTATAAAGGCAGGACACTGGAAGGAGAGGGGGCGTTCTGCAGATTGTGTGTAGGTGATTCTGGCGAGTAGATTGTGCTTGTTACGACCTACGTGTCTGCAAGAAGCGAGTTTTGTTCTGTCTATTTTTAGTTGTATTTCTTTTTGTTTGTTTTGCCTACTACATTTTTGTTTCAAGCTATTTCGGCCCAACTATGGTGAAGGTGCGGATAAGCAGCGATATTATCAAGCCGTTCTCTGGCGAAGGAGACGTTGTAGCATGGCTGAAAAAAGTGAGACTTGTCGCACAACTTCAGCATCTGGAAGGTGATGCACTGGCTTTCTACATGGAAATGGAGGAGGACGATCAAAGAGGAATTAAAGGAGGCATTTACCGACCACGCGTTTGCAGCATACAGAAAAATAACTATGGTTAGATGGGCTGGTGAATGTGTCGATGTTTACACCAACAAAATCAGGCAGTTGGTTGGATTGGCCGGATTCACAGGAGATGGCTTAGAGAGACTCACAAAATTGACTTTCGTCACTGGGTTCCCTGACGCTATCTCAATTGCTCTTCAACAGGTGCCGAACATCAAAGTCCTGACCATGGGGGAACTAATGTCGAGAGCAAGAATTTTGACGACGACTGGGGAACACAATTAGGACGTGGTTGCGGCCACACGCTCACCCAACAACCACAGGGCCCAGAATATTCCTTTTAGTGTGACCTGTTTCAAGTGCAATACGAAAGGCCACTTTGCAAAGGACTGTCAAAAACGTGGAACACGGTGTTACTGTGGTGGTGAGAGTGGACACTGGGCTCGGAATTGCTCGGGAAACGAGAACGGGGAGGACGCATAAGCGCCAGTCTCCTTCGCCACCAAGATGCGAGCACGACGCTCCCGGTGATAAACAACCACGTTGACGGGTGCAATGTTTGGCGCTTATTGATGCAGGAATCTCTAGGACTATTTTACATGCAGACCAGGGTTGGTCTTCGAGAAAAAAGGAATGTAGATGTCAAAACGATTGGTGGAATGTCCCATGCGTGCTGCGGTGTTGGAGCAAAAATATTAAATGCGCAGCCATTTCTATTAATGAACCAGATTTCACCGCCACCTTTGATCATCAAAACCAAACGTGGACCGCATCGTGGAAGTGGTCTGAGGACCACCCCCCTGAAAGACTACACAATCGAGTGTCAGAATACCCAGTGCCGGCAGAAATCCGTGAAGAATACACACAGGAGCTCCGCACCTGGATAGATAATGGTTTACTCGTGCTGTACCCAGAGGATAAATTGGGACCTCCCAAAGGCCTAATTCTCCTGATGGCTGTGATGCAGCAGAACAAAGCCAAAGTGCACCCGGTAATGGACTACCGGGAGCTAAATCATTACGTAGACACATTTACGGCCAATGCAGATGTTTGTGTGGCTAAACTGCACAAATGAAGCAAGGGTCGCCGTCCTGCATTGTATGATGTTCGAAACCTTGGAATCTGTGCAGCGGAACTATCCAGTCAGGGGAAATTGGTGTGTGGATGGCAAAGAGCTGAATGTATGGGTCGATGCTAGCTCCCTAGCAATTGGTGCAGCCTTGGAGATGCGCGAAACTGTGTTGGAGGATGCATGTTGGCTGCGACTTGCAGATGACTCTCAACATATCAACTTAGCCGAGCTGGATGCCGTATTGAAAGGTATCAATTTGGCTTTACAGTGGCAGAGCAAAGTGCTACACATAAAGACAGATTCTGTCTGCATATACCATTGGGTCTCGAACACGCTAACTGGAAAGGCGCGAGTGCGCACCAAAGCAGCAAGCAAGATGCTTATTAGGAGGCGACTAAGCATTCTAAAGGAGCTCGTGAAAGAGTACGGGCTGACAGTGGACGTGACGCTGGTTCCATCAGCACGAAACATTGCTGACCAATTGACACAAATACCACAGAGATGATTTGAGGCAATGAAAAAGAAAAACAGGCTTGACCCGGTGATAGTCGCGGTTCACAGAGACGAGCTGGATGAGAGTCAAATCATGGCTATTCACAAAGGTAGGGGACATCCGGGGGTGCGACGCACTACCTACTTTGTCAGGAGAAGTTGCCCAACCATGATAAAAGCAACCGTTAAAACGGTCATATGGAAATGTGAGGAATGTCAGTCCATTGACCCAGCGCCAGTAAGGTGGAAAAAGGGAAAGCTGGAAGTTAACGAGAATTAGCAAAGAATTGGAATAGATACCACGCATTATGGCACCTTCCATTTTTTAACTCTAACAGACTGTAGTCCATCGCGTTTCTCCATTTGGAGGAAATTGGCAACGCAGAACTCGGCAAGCATGATTCATCAGTTTGAAACAGTGTTCCTTGAGCGTGGCTCGCCGCAGGAAATCCTTTTAGACAATGGCACAGCTTTCTGCAGCAACGCATTTGCACATAAATGGGGAGTTCACTTGCGATTCCGTTGCGATACACTCCAGTCGGGAATGGCATCGTGGAGCGATGTCACCGTACAGTGAAACGACTAGCAGCTAGAATGCGCTGTCCCATACAGGATGTTGTCTACTTGTATAACACCACACCAAGAGACGACGCATCTCCCTTCATTGCGCCTGCCAACAGAATTTATCGATACGAAGTTCGAGTAAAGGAGACCAATCTCACAACTGCGTCCACATATCCCAAGGACAGCTCCTACCAGGTTGGAGATCGCGTGTGGGTCAAAAGACCGCAAAATCAATGTACCACGAGGTTCGGAAAGGGTGAGGTGACCAAGGTAATCAGCCCTCAATCGATTTTGGTGGACGGTGTACCTCGCCATGTGAAAGATCTGCACCCTCGCCATTATGTTGTTACATTGGAGGAAGAGGAAGATGGTACAATGTCTTCTGAACGAGCAGAGAGTATAATGCAGGACGATGGAGAGCCATATAATGCACATACTGAAGAAGCGGAAGAGGTACCACCCGTCTTGCCTTTACAACGGAATACCCGACAAAGACGGATACTGCCCCCCTGTCCCTGCCCTGATTGTGAAACACCGCCTATGGAACAGGCTGGCGGCAATAACGGTGGTAATGAGGAAGATGACAAGGAGGAAGTGCCGCCTCCGTTCTTCGAAGAAGTACCCGACAAAGACGACTGCTCCCATGCCCCGTTTGTGATCATGAGATCAGGGGGGAGTGTAGCAGAATTAGCAGTAACCAAAATGAGAAATAGAGAGCTTACCTCGGATACGGCTGTTTTGGGCAGAGCGAAAGAGAGAGTTCCAAGATGGCGTCCATGGGCTTTTATTAGCGTTTACCCAATGTAATTATCGTTGAATCACGTCTGCTCTCATGCGATTATGCATTTGTAAACTTCATCTTGCATTATTTCTTTTTTTATTTGTTAAACAACGCGGATAATTTAAAATAAATTTTAATCACAGCCTTACATGTGAAATAATGGCGTTATTACATTTTACCATTTAAAGTTTGTGAAACATTTCTAATATAAACAAACATTCAAACTTAGTGAATCAGAAACTTGAAAACGAAACAAACTATCGTTATCTTTTTTATGAAAATAAAATATAATTATTAATTCTTTTTATAAGTCTCTTCCACTGTAAATGAAAAATGAATAACGAAATTATGATGAAAACAAATCCGATTTCTTCTTAGTCAAAAAACACAACAAATAAATAAACCATTTTTTTCCTGACAGAAGATTCTTGTAAATCAAAACATTTATTGTATCCAAAAGTATCAATATATAATTGTAAAAACATTTATTTACAAGTCTGCAAAAGAAATTATAATTATTAATGAAACAATTTTGTAATGAAAGCAACATTGTATTTTTATAAAGTAAAAAAGTTAAAATAATTAGAAGGTGTGCATGTAAAAAAATGAAAAAAAATTGACGATCGTATTTCAGTAATAAGTATAACGAAACATTTTAGTAAGAAACGTAAGGAAATAGTAATTCATTCTTACTAAAGTTATAACAGAGAAGTGCATCTTTTCTGGTAATATTTATTATTACCAGAAAAGATATAGTTCGTTCTATTTTTGTTTGTTTATTTTTTTTAGTTTTGAAGTGTATTTAATCTAAAATGATTACCTAATCTAACGAGGGAAATTATGTTTGTTTTAATTTCGGTGGCGTTCTTTTCTGAATGAGGTTTCGTTCATTCCAGAAAGACTGAATATTTAGTTGTCAGCCGATGAGATTTTTTGAAATCTGAGGAGGGAGAAATCATTATTGTTTTGAATAAAGAAATGGAAAGATTATGGTATGTGTATAAGTAAATTAGGACAAAACCCCATATATGGCCCTAATGCAGAAAACCTGTTGGTGTCGCTGCGTGCGTGAGTAGTACTTATTTTTTCGAGGGAAAAATAATGGCTTCTTTAATTGTATATCTGTGCGATTGTGATGATTTCACTTTTATTCATTGTATATCTGTGCGATTGTGATGATTTCACTTTTATTCAAGCTATTATTACCACACAAGTAGGAGATGGAGACATGTCAGTTTCTATTTCGACAATTGTATCGTTCCACCCTGTACCTTAGTTTTTCTTTAATAACTCGACAATTTATGTCATGAATTAACTTATAATACTACACACACATACGCACAAACAGACACACACATATATATATATATATAATTTGACATCACTACGGGTCCCCCGGATTCTACATAGATTACTGACTTGGTAGGCTTGTACTTACTAAAGGAGATAAACAGAAAAATACTTGGTTTATATGGGGTATATATATATATATATATATATATATATATATATATATATATATATATGGATGACGCACTATTTATAGTTAATTCCAACGATCGAATTATTGAAAAAATTAGGAAAAATATCAGAAATGTTTTTTTTAATTAAATGGGATTAGAAATAACAATAGACAGCAATTACAAAGAAGTAAATTTTCTAGACATTACTCGAAATCTTAACGATAACACATATGAACTATATCACAAACCTAACCAAAACTATTCTACATTGATTATCAATCGAATCATCCTAAATATATGAAAAAGGCACTCATCCCCAATATTTCTAAAACAATATATGAGCTATCAAAGAATGAGAGTCTTTTTGATAAAAGCAAAGATTATTACAATGAAGCTCTTCTCAAATCGGGAAACCATGGGAAAATAGAATACACGAAAAGTGCAAACAGTAAGAATAACAAACCTAACTGCACAATATCGTACAACATGGCAAGGAGAGCAAGAAAGAAACCAAAGATTAATAATGGATACAATAAAAAGGATCAAAGAAATAAAAATAGGGAGAGTAATAATAGCAGTGAAACAGGTAATGATGAGTTGGGTACTAGGAATAAGAGAGAGAGAGAGAGAGAGAGAGAGAGACGCAAGAAACAGGCTATCATCATGATGTTTTCCAGATTAAGGTAATTTGTTATCTGCATCAATGTAATAGATAACACGTATTTTTTATTAAACGGAAATTCATTTATATATATATATATATATATATATATATATATATATATATATATATATATATATAATACAACTTTTGTTGCTTCAATTATTATCTGAGAACATATATGTTTTATACAGTATTAAAAAATGTTGAAAAATTTGAAGAGTTTAATAGAATATGTTTTATCAGAATGTGAAAAACTTGTTAGTATGTTTTAGAAGAATTACTAATTGATACGTATATGTATGTAAAATTGAAACTAACAAATTACTCTCTCAAAAAGATATTAGTGTAACTTAAGCTTGCAAAAAATGCTTTGACTATACTCTTGAAAAATCCTGAAATCGTGTGTCACAAATTTAATTCCAACATATTTCTTAAGTTCGTTAAGATATGTGAAACCCATACAGTTCTCAGTGGCATAACTTCTATTTAATAGCCAAGTAAATTTCTACTGTAAAATAGCAAAGCTTGAAAAGAGGATATTTCTTGACCATGTAGGTAGTCATTGCTTGTTGAAGAGGTGTAAACTGTGAGTAAACTGTCAGCTAATTAGTTCGTGTTCCAAGTAACTTGTCTGCCAAACCTAAATGATATTTCAGGCTATCGTCATGATGTTTTCCAGATTAAGATAAATAGTTTTCTGCTGTTTTTTCTGTTCTTAGCCTTCGGGCCAAGATACGTGTTCCCTCCTTAAGCATAGCACGGGCGGTGCTGGGGCCTTCGGAACCCATCCCGCTTAGGTTCTAGCTAAGAAAAACTTAAGAAGACTCTTGACTGGTGGTATAAATGAGATCCTGTTCCTGATTTTATTTTTTGGTACTAGAGAACCTCTGAGTCTACCCATCCCCTTTGTGCCACATCCTTGCTTTTTCAACATCCCCGGTCACTCCCCTACTCAGAGGTCACCTTCCCATCCCCTCCACCCGTTGCTTTGTTTTCTCCCACTGCCATTAAGATATTTTCCCCAATCCCCATTAGGGATCGCCCTGCTTGTTTTCGGTTCCCCAGAAAACAGTGGGAAGTCTAGTCACCTAGATTAGTACAGGGGGGTCTCACTAACAACCCAGTAGGATTTATTTTTTGTTTTTGATATGAACACTTTTAATTAGTTTTCTCCTCTCCTCGAGCAATCCTTTTCTTAATTCAAAAACTTTTGAACTTTACTTTTTCACACATGCACACATACAAAATTAACATTAAAAAAAAATGCATACACAAACACACAGACAACTGTTTTTTTAAATTGTAAATATGGTTTTGATTCTTAAACGCTGGGGATTTATTAGTTAGTTTAAGATCCATAGAGTGAATGAGGTATTTTGGTAAATGTTGCCAGCCAAGAGTAAGACTCCAAAGTCTACATTTATTACTTTTTAATCACTTTAGTCACAAAGACTCTGAACCCTTCCCCTCCCCAATTTCTTGTAGGGCCTTGTGCCTAATTTTGTTGTTTGAAAATGTTTTTGTTTTTTTACTTAATTGTATTTACAAAATTTTAAAAGCAATAAAATATATAAACAAGATCAAAGTGTAGTATCTGTTCCGGCAGATACTGCAAGCAAAGACCGTATATGGAGGCGACCCCACATATAAGACCTTGGTCAATGTAGGGGCAACCCGTCATACTAATTGTCACTATCCAGCTCCCCTACTCCCACCTGAGAATAAATTAAACAAAATAATTAATAGGATTAATACTTAATAATTAATACAACAAAATCCAAAAACCAAGGCGGATCTCCACTTTCATAGGAGTAAAACGTACATGGAACTAAATAATATATTTATTAATTGAATACTTATCAATAGGATATTTACTATTATTTGATAAGTATTTAAGAACTTAAATCCTGAATTGATATTATTTGAATTAATGCCATAGATAACCTCAGAAAATTATGACTGGATGGCAAACGTAGGTTAAAACTTTGGCAATAAAGTCAGTACCACATTTAAGATATGCATTACAAACTTATAATTTGATTAGGTTAGCCTAGATTCAATTGTTTTTATTAATTAATAAATCGTAAATGCATACTAGGGATTTGCCAACTTAGAACTCTGCAAAAGCATAAAAATCCCGAACGTATAGAGTTACCTCCCTTTCAACATCATAATTACATATTAGGAATTTGGTAACTTATAATTCGACAAAAGCTTTAAAATGTCGAACGTATAGAGTTACCTCCCATTCAACATCTAAGCTATCAGTTAATCTTAAATCTTAATAGGTAGGAACTAAAGGAAATTACAAATTATATAAAAAATTAGATCCTAAATTTTCAATGAAGAATTAGATTGCACTGAATAAAGAGAAATGTTAATCAGTTTTTTCTCATGGAATAAATTTTAAACAATAACCGCTTTTTGAAATTACACAAATAAGTTAGCCGGTATTTTTGTAAATAAACAAAGAAAACTAGAGAAAAGAGACAAACATAGAATTCAAACAATATTGCTGAAGACTTAGTTGATTAGTCTTGATAAGAAGAATAAATAAAATATAATAAAGATATTTAATTTAAATCATAAAAACTCCATATATATTTTCAACTAAATTAAGCAACGCCTATATTTACTGTAAAGTTTGAAAATAGTTATTCTTTATGTTACGCTTATGAATTTTTGGATGAATTTAATCTAGGTTTTGTGACTTAAATCCAACAAAATTAATAATAAATAATACTAATTCATCAAAGCAAATAGTAAAAATATTGAAATTCATTTTTTTGCAGATGTTCCTGATTGAACCCTATGATTGAATGTTAATGCAATATAATTTTGTCTTAAACATTATTCGATGAAGACTAAAACGACATCTGTGAGGAAATGTCTTATACTGGCCACTACTTTTTACAAATGTTATGAAATAGTTGTAAAAACTTAACACATCTTGAAGGTAATATTCGTTTGGATGAAATATCTGTTTAATTTTCAAATAAATAAACATAAGAGATCGAATCAAACGTTTTGGTTATGGTGAAATAAAATTCAATTATAAAAACACATTTTGTTAAATGTGTGAAGATCCTCTTTTTGCAAAATATACTTTACTTAGATATGTATGAAACACTAAAGAAAACAAATGTACTTAAAGAGCTCAGCATTAAAAGAAATATAAGTTAAATATGAGAACTGGCACGGGTGTAAAACAATATTCTTGTAAAGTGTGTTGATATTCTTGTTCTTACACATCATCCTCAATGAGATATGAGAACTCACATTGTTATAAGCCACATTTATTTGAAGTGTGTAGATATTTCTGTTCTAAAACTCACTGTTATTAATACATATTAGAACTCACACTGTGGAAAAGCCACATTCTTGTGAAGTATGTGGATATTCTTGATCTGAAAAATCAAAGTTTTGTTACATATGAGAACACACACTGGAGAAACGACTAATAATCGAAATTGAAATAAAAATTGACGTTAATGTTTAGTGTAAAATGTATAAAAATTCCTAAGAAAAAATTTAAAAATCAGTAAAATATATTAGAGTTCTCACTTGTACAAAACAACATTCTGGTAAAGGTACTGATATTCTTGTTTTACAATGCAATTGGTAGTGAGAGATAAGTATTATCACTTGGGAAAAGCCATATTCTTGTGAAGTTTGTGGAAAAATATAAGAAACTGAGACATGAGAACTCACACTGGGGAAAAGCCACATTCATGTGAAGTTTGTGGATACTCTTTTACTAAAAAATCAAACTTAGTTAGACATATGAGAACTCACACTGGGGAAAAGCCACATTCATGTGAAGTTTGTGGATACTCTTTTACTGTGAAATCATCGTTATTGGACCATATAAGAACACACACTGGGGAAAAGCCACATTCATGTGAAGTTTGTGGATATTCTTGTTCTGTGAAATCATCGTTATTAGACCATATAAGAACACACACTGGGGAAAAGCCACATTCATGCGAAGTTTGTGGATATTCCTTTTCTGTTAAATCAAATTTAGTGAGACATATTAGAACTCACAGTGGGGAAAAGCAACGTTCATGTGAAGTTTGTGGATATTCCTGTTCTGATAAATCATCTTTAGTGAAACATATAAGATCTCACACTGGGGAAAAGCAACATTCATGTGAAGTTTGTGGATATTCTTGTTCTGAAAAATACAAGTTAGTGATACATATGAGAACTCACACTGGGGAAAAGCAACATTGCTGTGAAGTTTGTGGATATTCCTGTTCTCTTAAATCAAATTTAGTGATACATATGAGAACTCACACTGGGGAAAAGCCACATTCATGTGAAGTGTGTGGATATTCTTGTTCTGATAAATCATCGTTAGTGAAACATATGAGAATTCACACTGGGGAAAAGCCACATTGCTGTGAAGTTTGTGGATATTCTTGTTCTGAAAAATACAAGTTAGTTAGACATATGAGAACTCACACTGGGGAAAAGCCACATTCATGTGAAGTTTGTGGATTTTCTTGTTCTGATAAATCATCTTTAGTGAAACATATGAGAACTCACACTGGGGAAAAGCCACATTCATGTAAAATTTGTGGATATTCTTGTTCTGTGAAATCATCGTTACTGGGCCATATGAGAACTCACACTGGAGAAAAGCCACATTCATGTAAAGTTTGTGGATATTCTTCTTCTGTTAAATCAAATTTAGTGAGACATATTAGAACTCATACTAGGGAAAAGCAACATTCATGTGAAATTTGTGGACTTTCTTGTTCTGATAAATCATCTTTAGTGAAACATGTAAGAACTCACACTGGGGAAAAGCCACAATCATGTGAAGTTTGTGGATATTCTTGTTCTGTGAAATCAAGGTTAGTAATACACATGAGAACTCACACTGGGGAAAAGCCTCATTCATGTGAAATTTGTGGATATTCTTGTAATCGGAAATCATCGTTAGTTATACATATGAGAACTCACACTGCGGAAAAATGACAATCATGGCAACTTTGTGGATATGATTGTTCTGTGAAATTAAGTTTATTGACTCATATTAAAACTCACACGAGAGAAAATCAGTATTTGGAAACATAAACCACTGATGATTTCATGTAATGGAAAAGTTAACGATGTTCTATTACAAAGACTTACCGACAGATACATAAAAGACAAGACAATCATTCCAGATATTGTAATATGGCACAAGTCCGAAAGAACTCCAATCATTATTAATGTTACAGTCCCAAATGATGTGTGCCTTTATAGAGCTGAACGAGATAATATAACATATTTAGGAGTATCTGGATTAATAAAGAATTTTCAGAAATACTTAGAAGCAGTCCCTGGAAGACCAAGCTGTAACAGAATACAATAATAGTGGTAAAAGGAACAGCGTCTGTTCTTAAAGAATTTTTCCACCTTCTACATTAATAGTATTCACACAAACAGTATGATGAATAAGACATATTTTTTGCGACTGGACTGTACCAAAACTTTTTGTAGATAAACTATATTATACGTAGTGTGTCTTTGCTTTACAGTTAATACATATTAGTTACAAACATTATAATGCATAGGATAGAAAATCTCTTATAAAATTTGTGATCCTTTTATATTTTGTATTTATTGTTTGGTGGTAACACTTTTATTCGACATAAGTGTTCAGCAATGGGTTAGTTGTTTACGTCTTTTAAATTTGTTCCTGAACACTAAATTGACTCAGATTTGATATTTTATAGCTATGCAAATTTTTGTACTATAATTGATAAGAATTTGATTATTGTCACAAGCAACTTATTAGCTTAGATATTATTTCAAGAATGAAAAGAAATAACCGTTGAAATCTATGAATGGAATTTTAATCTAATGATTTGCATGTAGTTTATTCTCAGTAAAATTTTAACGTCAAACATTAAATGCAGATTTAAGCACTCAGGCTTCCCAGTAACACAATATTTTAGTCTAATTCTTAAAACGTGTTTGTATAAATGTTATAAAATGTTAAGAGATAATAAAGTTATTTCATGTACTTGTAACTTTGTTCTATTGTACATCCAATGTTAATAGTAATTAAAAAATAATCGTTTATTTCTTCTTGCAAAAGGAATTTTAGTCGATTATATGCGCATAGAAACCAATAATAAGATTCTTAAAGTTATATTTTCTTTGTATGAGAAATTTTATAGCATTGCGCTTGTGGTATGGTAATATTAAAAAATTCCAAATGATTACAACACATTTTTTATATAAATATTAGATTAATATATTATTACACGATGTAAAAGACGAGAATCCAAATGCGTGCAGTTCTAAGAAAGAAAAGTTGTTCATGGAGTCTTCTTAGCAATCTATTAGAATCTTTTAGTTTGCATGTTTATTTATAGTAAAATTTAACGTCAAACATTAAACGCAAAACGCTCAAGTTTCTCAGCATCAAAATATTTTAGTCTAATTGTACACTATTAATCTAATCAAAAGGTCTTATAATCTGTTTTAAATAAATTGCCTATTCTTACTGTATGTATTAATGTTATAAAATGTTAACAGATAATAAAATTATTTTATGTACTTGTAATTTTGTTCCATTTTTCATCCTATGTTAATATTACATTATATTATGTAAAAGACGAGAGTCCTAATGCATGCAGTTCTAAGAAACTTTGTTAATGGAGTCTTATTAGCTTAGTTATTATTGTTGTTACAAGATTTATATTATTAAACGATGTAAAAGAAATAACCGTTGAAATCTATTAGAAAGTTTTTGTAAAAACAATAATCTTAGAGTGTTTACACTGATAGCAATTTAAATATTTTAATTTGCATATTTTATTTATTGTTAGTAAAATTTAAATGTCAAACATTAAACGCAGATTTAAACGCTCAAGTTTCCCATTAAAAAATATTTTTACATTATTAACCTAATCAAAAGTTATATAATCCATTTTAAATAAATCGTCTAGTTTGAACTTCAAGGCGTAGACATGATGAATGGAAGAGTTTTAATGTTTTGTACATTAGTCTTTTCACAGAATAAAGAATAAGAACAGAATAGAATAAGAATCGAATTGTGTTGTTTTTTTCTTATTAAAATAAAAAAGATTAAAATTAATGGTATTGATTTATTATTAAAATAAATAAAGAATATGTTTATTGACATTGATTTTTTCTTATTAAAATGAATAAAAAAATATAAGTAATTGTATTGATTTATTCCTTTTAAAATAAACAAAGATTATAATTGTATTGATTTATTCTTATTAAAATAAATAAAGAATATAAGTAGGTGTTTTGATTTATTTTAATTAAAATAAATAAAAATATAATTGTATTGGTGTATTCCTTTTAAAATAAATAAAGAATATAATTGTGTGGATTTCTTATTAAAATAAATAAAGAATATAATTGTATTGATTTATTCTTATTAAAATAAATAAAAAATATAAGTAGGTGTTTTGATTTATTTTTATTAAAATAAATAAAAAAATATAATTACTTGTATTGATTTATTCTTATTAAAATAAATAAAGAATATAATTGTATTGGTTTATTCCTTTTAAAATAAATAAAGAATATAATTGTATTGGTTTATTCTTATTAAAATAAATAAAGAATATAATTAATTGTATTGATTTATTCTTATTAAAATAAATAAAGAATATAATTGTATTGGTTTATTCTTATTAAAATAAATAAAGAATATAATTAATTGTATTAACAGTTACATACTATCACATACTTCTACTTTCAATAAAATTTTTAATGAAATTATGAGACAAAATAAAAAGTCAATTAGTAACTACCTAATCTCTTAATCTTTGGAACTGCTGGTTTAAATTAAATGAGGTTGTTGAAGGTGTCCGTATCTGGTACTTCATGAGTCTTTGTTTAAAAGGTGATTGTTGCTTTTGTGTGCTGGTTGTCTCTATATTGAGGAAATAGTCTTTAGTATGTTCCTGAGGAATTTCAGTTGAGTGTGTTACATAAAACGGGACAGACCCCAGTAATTAAATAGATAAGTTTGAAAATGATATTTGGAAAAGGATAGAATCGAACCTAGTAAGCAAGAGTTAAAAAGATAATAAATATTTAATTCTAAGAATGCAGCCGGTTGTTCATTGTTCTTAGGAATAACTGGATATATTAAATATGTCAGTTAAAAGAATGGACAATACAAGTTGGAAATAATGATTAACAAAGAGGTTAGATTTTGAATAATTAATTTAGGAATGTCTTTGTTGCCAAACGTGTTAGGCGCTCGTGTACTTTAGAGTTCATTTATAGAGTCAAGGAAAGCGACAGTCGGAGAGTTAGTTCGACTGAGAGTTAGCTGACCTTTGGAGGTGAAGAGGGGAAGATAAGACAATATAATCATAAAAGGCTTGAATTCCTGATTCATCAATTATCCGGATAAAGAATAAAGAGATTCGTACATTTTGTAAACATGGTCTTCATTGTCGTCATTACACCTGACAGGTAAAATATGTTTTGTCTTCATATCTGTAAATGAACATTGTATAACTAACTACAGAGTATTATGTATCCCCGCCATCATCATAAATAATGATTCTCCCCCTCTGTGTTAACAAAAAACTGTTCATATTGCAATATAATAAAAGAATTCATAACAGTCGTCATGATGTAACCAAGTAATATAAATGTCATTCCCCTTATATGTGCATGTCCTTTTGCTAAATGTCATCCCGTTAAACAGCTTGATATATGTCATCTGAATATACATTCTGAGATATACACACCCAACGATATTTACACATACTGTATCGATATATATGCACACACGGTTATACGACAAGTGATGTTATGGTGCAATTGATTTTCTTGCCTCTGATACAGTCGTATCATTATCTTCTTGTTAATGTTTTGATTGGTACATTTGACTGGGATGTTAACAACTAGTTTTCTTTGGTAGTTTACCTGTTGGTGGAATGGTAAGTTCAAAAGATGTCGAGCGCAGGCATAGTAATGCAAGTTACGACTAATACAGGCATAGTAATACAAGTCACGACTAATACAGGCATAGTAATGCAAGTCACGACTAATACAGGCATAGTAATACAAGTCACGACTAATACAGGCATAGTAATACAAGTCACGATCAATGCAGGCATAGTAATACAAGTCACGACCAATACAGGCATAGTAATACAAGTCACGACCAATACAGTCATAGTAATACAAGTCACGACCAATACAGTCATAGTAATACAAGTCAGGACCAATACAGGCATAGTAATACAAGTTACGACCAATACAGGCATAGTAATACAAGTCACGACCAATACAGGCATAGTAATACAAGTCACGACCAATACAGGCATAGTAATACAAGTCACGACCAATACAGGCATAGTAATACAAGTCACGACCAATACAGGCATAGTAATACAAGTCACGACCAATACAGGCATAGTAATACAAGTCACGACCAATACAGGCATAGTAATACAAGTCACGACCAATACAGGCATAGTAATACAAGTCACGACCAATACAGGCATAGTAATACAAGTCACGACCAATACAGGCATAGTAATACAAGTCACGACCAATACAGGCATAGTAATACAAGTCACGACTAATACAGGCATAGTAATACAAGTCACGAGTAATACAGGCATAGTAATACAAGTCACGACTAATACAGGCATAGTAATACAAGTCACGACCAATACAGACATAGTAATACAAATCACGACCAATACAGGCATAGTAATACAAGTCACGACCAATACAGGCATAGTAATACAAGTCACGACCAATACAGGCATAGTAATACAAGTCACGACCAATACAGGCATAGTAATACAAGTCACGACCAATACAGGCATAGTAATACAAGTCACGACCAATACAGGCATAGTAATACAAGTCACGACCAATACAGGCATAGTAATACAAGTCACGACCAATACAGGCATAGTAATACGAATCACGACCAATACAGGCATAGTAATACAAATCACGACCAATACAGGGATAGTAATACAAGTCACGACCAATACAGACATAGTAATACAAGTCACAACCAATACAGGCATAGTAATGCAAGTCACGACTGTGAGGTATATGGTTAGAAAAGAAGAAGGAAATGATGATCAGCGTTCGGATTGTGCGGTGGTACATTGGTGGCGAGAGGCCAGGTGTGGTCGATTGGAAAAGGAGGGGGGAAGAAATGTGCTGTTGTCGAGATAGTGACTCACTCCTTCCCGAACCCTAGAACCGAATCCTGATTATAACCTAGAAGCTATTTCGGCCAGTACGCAGGTTAACATTGCTGACTGGAGACTCTCAACTCAGATGTTGAGACCCTTCACTGGGGAGGTTGACCTAATTAAATGGCTGGAAAAATTGAATCCCTCACTATTCACCAGCAGATGCGCGATGAAGAAAAGGGAGACCTTGCCTCAGTGGAGAAAAGACTGAACTTGGCTTTCGCTGAGAGTCCATTTAAAGCACTCGGCAAGCTTGCAAGTTTGAGGTGGACCTGTGAGTCTGTTGACGTCTTTGCTGCGGAGATCCGAAGACTAGCAGGATTGGCTGGTTACGTGGGGAGGAGTCTGGAGATGACGGTAAAGCTATACATAGTGAATGTCTTCCCAGAAGAAATCTCCGCGAACATGCAGAGAATCACTGAGATCAATACGATGGAAGTGGACGATCTCTTGGTCCACGCCAGAGTCCTAGTCAATAATGTCAAGGGCCCAATCATGTGAGTAGAAATAAGTGCATGAGGCTCCACTTGAATGACGAGAGACAGACAGCGAGGCGACAGGAGGGGAGGCCTGCCGTCAAGTGCTTCCAGTGCCAGGATCCTCACCTGCTCAAGGAGTGCAAAGAGCTAAGATGGGGATCAGCTGCTACCGATGTGGACGAGTGGGGCACATTAGCCGCTATTGCATTGCTGACTTGGACCAGGGAAACGAGGGAAGGGAAGCCATTGCGCCAGTGGTTCCCCTTTCTATGAGGAAATGGCGCACAACAAAACGTTGCCTCAGTTATCGTTAGTAGTCAATGGGAACTCAGGCTGCACCACGACGTTGGTAACAAAGAATGTTGCTAGATCATGGAGCGGAGCCAGGAGTATAAAGACCGTGGATGGCAGGGAGGTGAAATGCCTGGGAGAGACAACAGCGGAAGTACTGGTGAAAGGTGTGCCCATTGGACTACGAGCCCTGGTGTCTGATCATCGTGTTGGTGATGTTGATGTGGTTTTAGGTGTAAGTGCGATCAACCAACTGGAGGCGCTACGTTGAGAGGGGGCCAAGTAACTTTTGGATGCCTCGTCGCAGTAGGAATGGCAGGAGTGGAAGGTGATAGAAATATCAGAACACAAAAACCAGAGGCTTGCTGCATCGAGGACGAGGATTCCCTGGCGAGGTTCGATAGTGAGAGGTGGACGGTGGAATGCATTTGGATCTCCGGGCCTCAGGAACTACGAAACAAAGTAAGCTGCTACGAGAAAACACTGCAAGGAGAAATAAAAGGATTCGAGGAAGAAGTGGAGAGTTGGATAGAGGAGGGAATTCTGACACCGTGGAGAGGGGAAGAAAAAGGAGTGTTACCATTACTGGTTGTTTTTCAACCCACAAAGAATAAAGCTAGACCGGTATTGGATTTCAGAGAATTAAACAGATATGTAGCCTGCCACACTGGAAAGGGGATTGATGTCTGCGAAGAGGTGATGAGGAAATGGAGGAGGATGAAGCAGGCCACTAAGATTGTCGACCTGAAGTCGGTTTATCTCCAGATCCATGTAGATGAGAAACTCTGGCAACATCAATTGGTCCGGTACAAGGGGAAGTTGTATTGCCTGACGAGGTTAGGCTTTGGGCTGAGCTCAGCCCCTAAAATTATGACTGCCGTGTTGAAGACAGTACTGAGTAAAGACTGTACCGTGGACAAGGCCACTAGTTCATACATTGACGACATTCTCGTGGAGGAAGCAGAGGTAACAGCAGAGAAAGTCAGAGGCCATGTCGCGAGGTATGGGTTGACTGCAAAACCGGCGGAGTCCCTGGATGAAGGAGCGGCGTTGGGGTTGAAACTATGCCGAGATGGCAAAGGAAGCCTGGTCTTTAGACGAGGGAATACAATACCCGAAATCGGAACCGACCTGACAAAACGAGAACTCTTCTCGGTCTGCGGAAGACTGGTGGGACACTATCCAACCGCCGGCTTGCTCAGGATAGTGTGCCACATTATTAAATGTCAAAAGGGAACTGATGGCTGGGAGGGCCGTGTGACGAAGGAGGTCACGAACATGCTACAAGAAATCATCGGGAGAGTGATGAAAGAAGACCCAGTAAAGGGGGAATGGTACGTCAGCGGCAGAGACGCGGGGGTGATATGGTGTGATGCCAGCAGTCTGGCATTGGGCGTCGTATTAGAGATTGGAGCCGTAACTGTGGAAGGTGCGGCGTGGTTAAGGAAGACAAACGACTATTCTCATATAAATGTAGCCGAACTGGAGGCCGTTATGAAAGGAATCAATATGGCTCTGAAGTGTTGATTGAAAACAATTGAAATCAAATCCGATTCGGCAACGGTAGTTTCATGGATCAGGTCAGAAGTGACTGGCGATAAGAGAGTTAGGACCAGAGGTGCTGCAGAAATGCTGATCAAGCGCAGGCTTGGAGCACTTGCAGATTCGATTGCGGAATTCCAGTTGAAGGTATATGTAGTGCTGATCCCATGAGAAAAGAACAAGGCGGATTCAATGGCACGGGTAAAGAAGGTCTGGCTGCAAGAGAGAAAGGAGGTTTCCTCAGTATGCTGTGCAGGGGAGGAAGTTAAAACGTTACATGAAATGCACCACTTTGGTCGAGAACGGACGTTATTCCTGGCAAGAGAGGTTTACCCGGAAACCGCCGAGAAGGAGGTCAGGGAGGTAGTGGATCACTGTCAGGAGTGCCAATCGATAGACCCCGGACCATCCAGACACGAAGCAGGAGAGTTACACATTGCAGAGGACTGGAAGCGATTGGCCATTGGTGTGACTCATCATCGCCATAAGCTGTATCTGTCGATGGTCGACTGTGGACCGGGGAAGTTTGCCATATGGAGAGAGATCAGGGCAGAACCTGCATGGGCGATCCGAGAGGTCATCGAAGAAATATTTTTTGAAAGAGGGCCGGTTGAGGAACTGTTAATGGGCAATGGCCCCGCTTTCCGATCAGAAACCTTTAAAGAGGCGTGTGATAGGTGGGGAGTAAGGCAATTTTTTAGGGCAGCGTATCGGCCGAATGGCAATAGAATAGTGGAGAGGAATTATTGCACCATCAAGGCTGCTGCGGAAAAAGCAACATTTCACCCATGGAGGCGGTGTCTTCGTACAACATCTCACCGAAAAACAGACAAGATGAGACAACTGTGCCTCATAGAGCCATCTTTGCATATAAGTGGCGGCATCCGTGCAACAAAACGGTAGGAATTGAGGGTGATGAAGCTACTTTAAAGTGGGCGAGGAGGTGTGGGAAAAGCCCCCCAATGCAAAATGTACCACTCGCTGGAGGAGGGGGCCATAACGGGAACGCATGTGATGGTGAATAGCGTTCCCAGGGATATCCTAGACCTGCGTCGTGTAACCCTGCCGGTGCGCAGTGATGGCAGTGAAGAGGAGGAATCGATATCCTCCAAGAAGCTAACGATGCCCCCCAATTCGACTTAGCCTCACATTGTGGTTCTTTACAACTGGACGAGAATGTCTGTAGTGAACCTGAAAACGCCAATCCCCAAGAAGTTGTACCCCAGAGGCCTCATCGTGAGAGGAGGAGGCCTGCTTGGATGAAGGATTATGAAGTGTCTCATTGATTTCAAATATCAGGGGGGGCGTGTGGGGTATATGGTTAGAAAAGAAGAAGGAAATGATGGCCAGCGCATTTGTATACGCGAAGGGAATCTTGGGAAGGCAGATCATGATGGGAGAAGCTAATTTTTTTCTTGTTTCTTCCTTTTTTTTTCTAGATAGGATGATATAAAAGCTGGGAAAAATTCCCTGGGGGAGCAGAGAGAAAAGAGTCGCGAACATCTCTTGAAAAGAATTTCGTATTGCTGACGTGCGGATTGTGCGGTGTGACATTGGTGGCGAGAGGCCAGGTGCGGTCGATTGGAAAAGAAGATGGCAGAAACGTGCTGTTGTCGAGAGAGTGAACCGAATCCTGATTATAACCCTATACAATACAGGCTTAGTAATACCACGTACAAGTCAGGACCATTTGAACCAATTTATCTGAATGTAGATTTCACCTTCTGGATGCAGCATCCGCGAAATCACTATATTGCTGAGACCTGGGTAAGGACGTGTGATGTTTACTCCTGATCTAAAATGGAACACGTACGTCAAATTCGTTGCGTTAGTCGCTGGAAAAATGGTTGGATCCCACCGCTCCAGTATATATTTCATTGCTAATGCAGATCTCAACCTATATAGGAGCCCGGCACGTCCAAGGATGGAGTACTGTTGCCACATCTGGCCAGGAGCTGCTAAAATGACCTTATCCTGCTTCGAGATAGTTCAAAATATACTTTGTATCCTAGCGGAGGATGCCCTTTTCTCTTCCTTGCAACCTCTTTCCCACAGAAGAGACGTTGTGAGCCTGTCTCTGGTTTATTGTTATTTTCATGGCAGGTGCTCGTCCAAGCTCCAATCGTATGTTCCCCTTCACCAAACTTTCATGAAAAACACTCGTCTAGCTAAAACCACTATCAATATTCCCCACTATCTGTGTGTAAACTTAACCAAAGATTCTATGAAAAAAGCAATTTCTTAGAACTGCATGCCTGTGGAACGCTCTTCTGTTTCCCCTGTTTGCCAGCTGACTAAAATTTAGTCATCTTCAAGTCCAATGTAAAAAATTTCTTGATGAGTACCCTTAAGTAATACAATTTACCAAATTTGCACTACTAACGATTACTTCGATATTGCCCCCATTGACTTCTGTGCACTAATTAACCCTTAACAGCATGCGTTGGATGGGAAATGGAGCTGCATCCAAATTTTTTAAGTTGATCATTTCCAGAGGCTTACGATCGCTTTCAACTTGGAACACACTTCCATAGATGTACGTCCTGAATCGTTTCCAGCCAAAAATAACTGCAAGGAGTTTCCGCTCTATGTTGGCATAGCGTTGTTTAGTCTCTGTTAAAGATTTAGATGCAAATTCTTTGAGTTTTCCTTCTTGATGGAGGATGGTGCCAAGTTATCTACTTGATGCATCGACTTGGATAAACCTGGTTTGCTTCGCAGAGTCAAAGTACAACAACAACATATTTTTGCAAATTAGATCCTTGATTTGCTGAAAGTTTCTCTGGTGATTTTCTGTCAACTAGTACTCCACTTCTTTTTAAGGAAATTTCTCAATGGTGTTGTGTGATCTAAAAGGTGGCATATGAATGGTGCTATGTACGTGATTATTCCCAACATCTTCTGCATGTCGGTTGTATTCAATGAACTAGGTAACATTTTTTTGTTTCTGTTACCTTGCTTGGATTAGGTGCATATCATTTTGCTCGTAGATTGCACAAAAATAGAATATGTTTCTCATTGATTAAACACTTTTCACGATTGAAACAAAGTCCTTCCTTCTGTGCAATTCTCATTAAATTGTGAAGTTTCATTTCGTGCTCTTCTTGGGTTCCTCAAAAACAATGACATCATCGATCAGCCTTAGAGTGCCGGGGTAAAAGGGAAGCTTAAGTTAGTTAACAGTTGTGAGACTGAATCGAGTTTGATATACTAATAGCCATTTTTAACATCCAATTTAGAAAAATATCTGACGCGAGGAAGTTTATGTGCAAGTTCTTCCATTGTATGGGTCTTGTAATGGCATCCCATGATGGCCTTGTTTAAATCTTTCGGATCTACAAACAAGTTAAGTTTCCATTGTCTTTCCGCACATAAACCAAGCTGTTGGCCCATTCTGCAGGCTCGGTTACTCTTCGTATGACACCATGTTTTACCAAATTTTCCAAGTCAGTCTGGGACATTTTCTCTGTGCATGTATAACAAGGTTTCAAGACAATATGGTATTCAACTTCAAAATTACCAATACTGTAAAAACGGTCTTGATATATATTTACCAGGTCTTGCACTTCATATAAATTGGGGTTCCTGGATTGCACAATGTAGACTTACCACTTGAAAGTCATTGGTCGAAGTTAGTCCTATGATAGAAGATCCTTCCATTGTTACAACAAAGAACTTGTTTGTCTTCCATTTTCCTTTGTGTGAACAAAATATTTTATGGATCTGTGCGGTTTTATATTAGAACAATTATATGCTGTTAAAATAGTTGATGGCGCTTTAACACTATTCACACGAGAATTTGTAGTCGATAAATGGAGTTTTTAGATTAAGAAAAACGATGATTTCTACTGAATATTTGTCAATTCTAATAAATTTCAATGATAGCTTTCAAATTATGCATATTACTAAATTGTGAAAAAAAAAGTACTTTAATCGTGTTAGCAGGTGTAAAATTGCTGCAATCTTGTTTCAATTGAAACGAAAAATCACCCCCCCCCTTGGAACTTTCTTATGTCTTATGATAGTTGTCTTCAAATTCTATTTATATTATCTTTATTAAATAATTTTCTACCTTATCGATTTTCGTAATTTTTGATATAATCATCTAAAGGGAATACGTTGTTGCCATTGTTTTCATTTGAAAATTAAAATTACGATTTTCGAAATTTCGTCCAAATAGTGTAGAAGCGCCTGGTTGGTTCATCCTTGTTGCACCGAGGAGCGGTTGTCCTGCTACACTCATCAGGTGTGGGACATTTTATGGAAGGTACGTAGGCTCTTGTATCAACTTTAGCTTTCAGAAAGTGTGTGCCTGGGCGGTTGGGAAATTTATTATAAGGTTTGTAAAAATCTGTGGCCGACTGTCACTTTGTTTTTGGATAGAGTCGAAAGACATCAGTTCAAACTTATTAAAGATCCCTTCATTGTCCCCTTGGAAGTCATTTGCACACGGTTAGATTTATCAGAATTTTTTACACCCCTAACACAAAACTGAAAAAAAAAAAAAAATAAATAAATAACTCGTAATTGTGTTGTATTATAAGCCAGTTATAGAGTGCACACGGTTGCGGTGTTTCGTCAATTGTTTTAATTGATTCATTCCAGATATGACTTGCCCTATAGTCGTTCCTCTCTTTCCTGGATATCTCGGAATTTGCACCTAAATGTCTGTAATTTACATCTGGTAAGAAAATCATCGAAATTCTCTTAAATTCTCTTTTATTTATATTGATAGCGATATAAAGGAGCAATGTGGAAATACAATTATGGTTGTAATCATTCGCCTATTTTTTTTAATTTTTTTTTTTTGCTAAATGATATCTGAGTTACTTTGTGGTGGTGGCTATTGTTTGGTAGGTTAACCAATTCATTATTGGGATCTATTAATTGGCTGCAACCGTCTACTTCCAGCATTTCCGGTATTTCACGATGATCATAATGAGTGAATATTCCGCATTACCAACGTTGATTTCACTTTATTACATTTTTCATCTTGAATGTTAAAAAAAAAGGAAAGAAAAAAAAGAACGTTTATGGCTCCAATAGCAATAGTAAGTTACTTCCGGTTCAAGTGTGACGCTGCTTTATAACAACGTCAATTGTTTAATGGTATTATTGCTATGATTATTTTAGTTTTATTATTTATTAAGACACTCTTGCACGAGGTGCGTCAGAAACCGAGGTTAAGAATGCGTGAAAAAAATTGAATAATTCGACCTCCTATCTTTCCAAGCTTATAACTATTTGAAAAATGTAATTCAATCCCTATTTTTTTTTTTACAATTAAAGGAGCTAAGACCAAATTAAAACAAATAACACGTTTAATTGCAAATTATGCAAGACTTGAATTCTTAATCGGTTTTCTTTATATTTTTTTGTTTTAAATTAGAATAGTTTCTTTATTTATCTTTTCTCTTCAGTTGGTGATATATAAAACTTTGGTACGTAAATTAATTATTTAATTTTTATTAGAAATTTCAAAATGGGGGGTTGAAATTTAAAAAAAATAACGTTTGTCTAAAATATTATATTAGGTGTATTGGAAAGGGCATGAAATATCACATTGACCATGAAAATATCGTAAAAATTGAACCAATAGAAAAATTTTGATAGATTTTTAAACTTTAAGAATTGAAAAACATTTAACTCGTAAAATTGGATTGATTTCATTACGTAAAAAATGCATTTTTTTTTGTTAGGGGTGTCAAAACCCCCCACCCCCACCCCATAAATTCTGATACACCTACTGCTTCCTTAGTATTTCTCGTCATCCTGGTTTACTATTTGCCTTCTTCCATGTTGTGAGTGTTGCCACATTCTCTGCTGCTTTCTAATTTTTGTTTGTATAGACTTTGGCCCAATGATTTTTCTATCCACAAGCTGAACATATTGTACCCTATGCTTAACGGTTTCCACATGGATTATAACCTTTGCATCGTTTACAATGCTTGTATTGTACTGCATCTATCTCTTTTTCTTTTCGTTCGTAGAGTTCAGCTAGTTGTCTCATGCGGGCTATGGAAGCCTCATGTGTCCTGCCATAGTTCCCTGCAGTGTCAAATCTTTGGCAGATTTGTCGTTTAATTATACGAATAGCCTCAAAGCCTATTATCACCAAAAGGGACACGCTGGTTACTGCATAGTGCATCGATACCGGTATGTATAGAGCTTGATGTAAACCACGTTGTTAAAAAAAATAAATAAATAAATAAAATAAATAATAATGAAAGATAGTTTAAAAATGACTAAATGTTTTATTTATTTTATAATTTAAAATTATTATTTTATAATTTATAATATTGAACAATACAAATATGTTATTTAACAAATAAAAAAGAGGATAATGCATGATGAAGTTTAAAAATTAATCTTTCATTATTTCTTTTTTTCTTTGTTAAAAAATGTGGGTTTGTATTACTGTACACATAGATTCGAAAAAGTGGTCAAAAAACAAATATATAACAAATAAATATTATCAAATGCAAGATAAGTTACTTTTCTACCAAACTGGATACATTTTTTTTTTTTATTCAATGTAACATGTTTATTCAGCTCGAAAAACATGCAGTGTTTACCGATGTATTGGAAAATTCAAAATGGCGCCCGACATTCTCTTTAACATGGTAACTTTGGGAAAAAATGTTATAAATAATAAACGAGACAAAATACTATTTAAAAAAAAAACACCGAATTTTTATTCTATGTCAACTTATGTCACGGTAACATATATTAAGCGAATTTCTAATAGTATTTTGTCTCGTTTATTATTTATAACACCTTTTCCTGAACTTACCGTGTTAAAGAGAGAATCAGGCGCCATTTCGAATTTTCCAATACATCGGTAAACACTGCATGTTTTTCGAGCTGAATAAACATGTTACATTGAATAAAAACACAAAAAATGTATCCAGTTTGGTAGACCTTAATTCATTGTTCTTTAACAGTTGATTTTCTCTTGAAATAATTTCACGTTTAAATCGTGTTTTTCATCTTTTAATTTTTATTCTTTTATATTTTCAAATATTTTATTTCTTAATGAATTGGACATACAAAACAAAAGTTGTATCAATTTACTAAAGAAATCCTAACAAACAAAACAAATTTTCTGTTTTGAACACAATAGAAAAAAACGAATTCATCCCACTTTTTTCGTATTGAATTCCTGGAATGAAAGGTAAGTTATTTTTTATACACTTTAAAGTAAATTTGCATCCAATAACTTAAAAATAATCTGAAACATTAAAAAAAAGTTTCTGTTTTTATTGAAATCTAATAAACAAAATATTGATTTCGCTATGCTTTTTATAATATACATTATTAAAAAAACAAATAATAATAATAAAACATTCTCCCATAAAAAATTATTTCTGTTTTGAACACAAAAGAAATTAATAATAATTATGATGTACAAAATACTTTCATTGGGACTTGGTCAAATTGTTAGACAACTGAGCACAAAAAAAAAACAAAAAAAAAACAAACTTTTTTTAATATTTAATTGTTTTAACATGTTACGACGGGGGACCAGAGAGTGTCAGTGTCACTAATGTTGCGATAGGTGTATCAGAATTTTTGTAGGAATTTTTGACACCCCTAACACGAAACTGCGAATAACATGTAAAAATCTCGTAATTTCTCTGTTAAAAGTGGGTTATTTATTTTCTTTATAGATTATACTTCCAAAATAAACTAGTAAAGTTGTTTTAAAAGTAATAGAATTTTTATTTAAACAGTAATGAATTTTCCGAACTTAATATTTTTCAATGTTTAAACTTTAAAAATCTATCAACATTTTTCTATTGATTCTATTTTTACGATATTTTCAGGGTCAATGTGAAATTTTATGCTCTTTCCAATAAACCGAATATAATATTTTAGACAAACGTTTTTTTTTTTAATTCACGCCCCCCCCCCCATTTTCAAGTTTCTATTTAAAAGTAAATAATTAATTTACTCACCGAAAAGAAAATAATTAATTTACTCACAAATTAAAGAGAAAAGGTCAATAAATAATATATTCAAATTTTAAACAAAAAACAAGTAGTGTTTTTTAGAATTTTACCTGTAAAGGATGAAGTTTAAAACCTTTTTTTAAACCACGTTATTTGTTTTTCTTTTTCTTTTTTAAATGGAACCTTGGTCCTTGCTCCTGTAATTGAAAAAACAATTAGGGCTTGAATTACATTGTTCGAGGAGTTATAAGCTTGGAAAGACAGGGGGTCGAATAATTCGCTCCTCCCATTTTGAAATGTCTATTAAAAAGTAAATAATAAATTTATGTACCAAAGGCTTATATATCACAAATTGAAAACAAAAAAAGGAACTGTTTTTTAGAAATTTAACTATAAAGTCCGAAGTTTAAAACCTTTTTAAAAAAATAAAACATGTTGTTGTTTATTTTTAATGAAACCTTGGTCCTTGCTCCTTTAATTGAAAAAAAAATAGGGCTTGAATAACATTTTTCGAGGAGTTATAAGCTTGGAAAGATGAGGTGGAATTATTCACTATTTTCTCGAAATTTCTGACACACCTAATGTTGCGATGGTGAATAGGATAACGTTTGTTAGTACCTCAACGTAAACAAAATCATTAAAAGGCGTTGGAGTCAGTGTTAAGGCGGAGATGAATATAAAAGTTCGGTAAATGATACTTTACGCTACAACAGAACACCGACAACTCTAATTTGTTTTTTTAGAGGTAGTCGAGATCGTTGACAACGAATCTGATAATCAAACCTGTCGCAAATTTATCGTTTTCATGATATAAACCTCTTGACCCTGGGACTATTTTGCGTCATTTCACCGCCTTCAGTAGTGTTTCCTTATAGTGAAGTGACTTATCATATCGTGGAGGAATCCTTAATTGTAAAAACATTTATTTATAAGTCTGAATAAGACTGGAATCTGTGGTAAATACAGAAATAATCAACCATCTCAGTAAAATAACCTTTTTAGTGACACACAATATGGTTTCCGCTCTGTTAGATCTAGACCGGATGTGCCTACAGTTATATCTCATAGGATTAGAGAATCTCTCGACGGAGGCAACCTTTCTAAGGCCATTGTTCTTGACATATCTAAGGCCTTTGATAGGGTATGGCATAAAGGTTTACTTCACAAGGTCTCTTACTATGGTATAGCTGGAAATGTCTTCTCAATTATTAAATAATTTCTTTCTGATAGGTTCATAAGACAGAAAATAAAATGGAAAAAAAAATTAAAATAAAAATGATTACAAATCGACAGTTCATTTGAAAAGTTATTACTACACAAGCAATAAGGTCCGGCATATAAAATCAAGAGTAGGTTCTTTGATATAACAGGGGTACATTCAAAATGAATGTTTATATTTTAACCGGTTGTCATCAAATGGAAATGGAGACATGTCAGTTCCTATTGCGACAATTTCATAGTTTATGTTGTAGATTAACTTAGAATACTACACATACACACATACATACATACATACATACATACATATATATATATATATATTTATATATATACTGACATCACAATGTTGGTTACTGAGTTAGTAGGGTTGTACTTACTAAAGGAGATGGACAGAAAAATACCTGGTTTAAATGGAGGAGGGGCTATATAGGGACGATGCACTAGTTATAATTCATTCCAGCGATCGAATTACTGAAAAAACTAGGAAAAATATCAGAAATGTTAATGAAATGAGATAAGAAATAACAATAGACAGAAATTACAAAGAAGTAAACTTTCTAGACATTACTCGAAATCTTTATGATAACACATATGAACCATATCACAAACCTAACCAAAAACTATTCTCCATTGATTATCAATCGAATCATCCTAAATGTATGAAGAAGGCACTCATCTCCAATATTTCTAAAACAATATATGAGCTATCAAAGAATGAGAGTCTTTTTGATAAAAACAAAGATTATTACAATGAAGCTCTTCTCAAATCGGGATACCATGGGAAAATAGAATACACGAAGAGTGCGAACAGTAGGAATAACAAAACTAACTGCACAATATCGTACAACATGGAAATGAGAGCAGGAAAGAAACCGAAAATCAATAATGGATACAATAAGAAGGATCAAAGGAATATAAATGGGAAAGTAATAATAGCAGTGAAACAGGTAATGATGAGTTGGGTACTAGGAATAAGAGAAACAGACGCAAGAAACAGGTTTGGTTTTATCTGCCGTATAGTGAGCCACAAGTGGAACGATAAAATTTTCGTCCTAAAAATGTCGACATTATTCAGTTTCTGTTTGATGAAAACTTTTTGTTGTAGACCATCTACTAGTTGGCTAGTTGTGGACAAATCCCAAGAGCGATAGGAGTCTTCTATCAAATGTGACAATGTTCAATCGGAGATGCACTGCTATTCAACTCATGCTCTCTACCGATCCAAGTTACCAGCACCTTCAAAATGTTACATGTAATATAAACAATGTTACAGGTAAGTTAAACAATGTCAAAAGTAATTTAAAAAATGTTACAAGTAATTTAAATCGTTTAGTGAACATATCCAAAACAATATCCCTAAGGAATTTTACAGAATAATTTATAAGAATTTCCCACCTGCGAATAAATTAAGCAAAATAATTGATAGGAACTCAGTAAAACTATCTTTATCAACCTCTGCCAACTTAGCAAACCCTATAATAAGCTCTAATAACAGGAAAAATAAGGAATAATAATAAGTTAGTATTGGAGGAACGAGTCATAGAAAGGAACTGTAATTGCAGAATGTGAGATTCAGGCTGAGAATATAAAGTAAGTATATCTTGAAGCCCCATGGTGCGTTTTTAAGGAAAGATTCAGAAATCATGTTGTTGATAATGATAGAAGAGGGATAGTACAAGAATTAACATCTATATATATAAAAGCGAAAATGTATGTTTCAGGGTTGTTACTTATCCCCTCCATACACACACCTACAAACACCTGGCAACGCCGGGTACCCCCGGCTAGTCTATTTAATTTGCCCGATTTTGAAACGTTAATTATTCGACATTGTCGGATCTGCACGTGTTGCATTCGTTTTTCGGTATAAAAAAGCGAAACTCGATTCGAAATACTGGCCCACGGCCAGTGGTCTCTAGAAAGCTATGTAACGTTTGATCAATGTCAGCTTCGCCATATCAGAGGTTTGCTTTCATTTCGAGACAAAACACTCCCCCTAATAAACAGGGAACTATTTTTTTCCAAAGTTAGTTAAAAACAAACAAACCGGTTTAGTGACCTCATTAACAACTGTCCCGCAGAAAATGTTAACTGCTGAATAGCTGTCGCTTACCATCGCCGCATGTGCATTAAGTTTTTCATATAAAAAACAGACTTGCATTAAATAAAACACTGTCCTGCACTCAATGTGCATGTCAGTAACTCGTCAAAAATGGGCACCTATTTTTTTTTGTTCACACTTTACTATTTTTCAACTGCACATCAAGGCTCCGTTTTTTTTTTAACAACCAACGATTTTTCTTTTTATTTACCCAAAACCACACACACTTCCAAACACCCAGGCAACGGCGGGTACCCCTCGCTAGTTAGAAATAAAAAGAGAAACACAACTGCATTAAGTTATAGAATTAGGGAACTTCATAAAAACATAAAAGATTTTGAATTAAAATGGTCAACAGTAGATAAAGGTAGAAAGTATAGACGTGGTTAATAAAAAAGATGACATCTATGTTTACTGGTAGCCTTCTAGATAGTGAATTCTAAAGAAGAAATATTAAATAAAAGGCTGTTATACAGGGATGTTTTCATAGGAATAGATTTTAGCTATCACGTCTAAAACGCAGCTGAGAGGAAAAAAAATCTTGTGAGAAAAAAATGGTTTTTGAGTGGAAGGCTAGATTTAAAATGGAGTTAAATAGCTAAAAATGGAATAAATTAGATGTGATAAATCATTAAAATTTAGTAAGCAAATCTGGAATCTAAAATTCAACACTAGAAACACATTATTAAAAATAAAGACAATGGATTATCAGATAAGAAATGTAGATCTATAAAAAGGCTTAATAAGATTAGCAATATGGTTTCCAAACTAGGAACACAATATTAGATATGTGGATAGTGTAATAGTCGATACAGTTTCTAGATCAAGAAAATGGCTTAACAAAGATTATCAATATAAATTCAACACTAGAAACACAATATTAGTAATCAAGAATGGAGATCAATAGATACTGTTTTTAGATCAGTAAAACTATAAAAAATAAACTACAAATTCTAGCTTATAAAATTATATTCTTGTTTTGAACGGTTAAATCCAAAAAGCAATGGAGACCTCCACTTACATTGGAGTAAAGCATACATGGAGCTAAATAATATATTTATTAATAGAATACTTATTAATAGGATATTTATTATTATTAGATAAGCAATTAAGTACTTAAATCCCGAATTGATATTATTTGAATTAAAGCCATATATAACCTCAGAAAATTATGGCTTGACGGCAAATGTAGGTAAAAACTTTGGCAATAAAATCAGTATCACGGTTAAGATATGCATTAGAAACTTATAATGTGAATAGGTTAGCCTAGATTTTAATGGTTTTGATTAATTTATAAATAAATCATAAATACATATGAGGGATTTGCCAACTTAGAATTCGACAAAAGCTTTAAAATTTCGAATGTATAGTTACCTCTCATTCAACGTCTAAACTGTTAGTTAATCGTGTGTCTTTATAGGTAGGAACGAAAAATATTAAGAATAAATTTTAAATAAAGAATGAGATTTCACTGAATAAAGAGTAATGTTAACTATTTTTCTTATGGAATAAATTTTAAACAATAACAGCTTTTTGAAATTACACAAATAATTTAGCCGGTATTTTTGTAAATAAACACAGCAAAGTTTATAAATAAATAGACTTCAAACATTTTAGCCGAAGATTTAGTTGATTAGTCTGGATTAGAAATAATATAATAAAATATAATAAAGGTATTAATTGTAATAAATTAGTGATTAATATTAGTAAAACATATTAAGTGAACATAGGTAATTAGTGGTAACGTTGAATGATAATTTGATTGATTTTTTTTTGTTTTTGAAATAGAAATACAAAAATAAGTAAATATACAAAAATTTTAAAAACTTTGGAAGGATGAAATGTAGGTAAAATATTTTATTATGTCCTCACCTTATAAGGGAAACGGATTCCATATTGTTCATTTATAAAATGTGTTTTATTCAATGTCTGATGAAAGGTTGTTTTCGTGAGAATTTCCAAACGATATAGGGTTTGAATTTGTGCGAATAGCCTTGAAACAATTGTAACTAATGATGAAATACACTTTTTCTTGCCATCAACTCTTCCTTGGTGCCTTGATTTTTTAAAACAATATATGAACGCTCAATTATGAAATATGGTAATTATGAATCATACTGTTTAAGCCATCTTATTTGGACTTGATATAAAATTGAGAATACTATAAATAAGACTATATATATATATATATATATATATATATATATATATATATATATATATATATATATATATATATATTGCGCTGCCTCTTTTAAAAAGAGATGTTATGTGAAACACATACTGTTCTCAGTGGCATAACTTCAATGTAATAGATAAAACCGGTTTTTATCAAATGAAAATCAATATATATATATATATATATATATATATATATATATATATATATACAACTTCGGTTCCTTCAAATATTAACTGACAATATATCAAATGTTGAAACAGTATTAAAAAATGTTGAAATATTTAGCGAGTTAAATAGAGGATTTTTTTCTAGAATGTGAAATACCTGTTAGTATGTTTTAGAAGAATTACTAATTGGTGCGTATATGTATGTAAAATTGAAAATAACAAATTACTCTCTCAAAAATATATTAGTTAAACTTAAGCTTGCAAAAAATGTTTTGACTATACTCTTGAAAAATCCTTAAATCGGGTGTCACAAATATAATTCCAACATATTTCTGAACTTCGTTAAGATATGTAAAACACATACAGTTCTCAGTGGCATAACTTCTATTTAATAGCCAAGTAAATTTTCATTGTAAAAAAGGCAAAGCTTTAAAAGAGGATAACTCCTGACCTTGTGTGTTGTCATTGCTTGTTGAAGAGATGTAAACTGTAGGTAAACTGTCAGCTAACTGGTTCGTATTCCGAATAGCTTGTCTGCCAAACCTAAATGATATTTCAGGCTATCATCATGATGTTTTCCAGATTAAGGTAAATAGTTATCCGTTGCTTTTGCATTTATAATCTTTAGCTTTTTTAATACTTCTTATATTAAGTGACTTCATCCCTTGTCTGTAGCGACTTTCATATAAAGAGGTTAAATGACTCCTTTATTAATCAATTTGAATCGGATTGTAAAAAGTATTATCATTTAGAATGCGTATCTTACATGTAATTTTAAAATAACTGTTTGAATATACATAAGTCGTACTGTCATACTTAAAACATGTCCAATTACATTTTCAAACAAATTCTGTGAATTATGAGATACATTGATCGTTGAATATACATAACATGAAAAAATCAAATTTAGAAAGTAAATCTTGGGAAAAATAAGATATTAAGATGTAAAACCTAATGAAGTACGCTTTGATGATTATATATGAATAATTGTTTAAATAAATATGAACGTGCTAGTTGCATTGCCAAAAAATGCTTCATTATATCTTCGAACGGGAGTTCATTGGATCATGGGATACGTTGATCGTTAGATATACATAACATAAGACATGAAATAAAAGATAGATTAAATGTTTATTTTCTGTTTATAGTAATCTAAATGTTTTTCTTACTAATATTAAAAGAACAAACATGAAAACGTTTATAAGTTAAACATTTGTGATTGAAAATAATGTTTAAATTCACATGAATTATGGTCGAATGGATATGTTTTCTGTTTTTTCACCTCAAATAAGTCACAATGTTATCAGAGCACATTCCATTAAATTTTAAAACAGGTAAAGGGATTAAACATTGTGAGAGTGGGACAAAGAGTGGACGTTGGGTGTGGGGGATGGATGAATTAGATTTGAGACTCTTCCTGAACCTTATTGAGTTATGCTCATATGTGGCAATAATACTCAATGCAAATTCTAATGTAAGCTTTGATAATGTATAGGATACAAAACTATATTTTAGTAGAGTTTAGAAAACTCACCTCTTATGACGTCTTTGTAATGATCTCAAATTATTTGCTAATGTAATTGATAATTATTAAACTACTAAATCGTTGGTGACTATATTTAAATAAACTTGCAACAGTTACACCCGTATAAGTTAAAAGTATGTAGTTACAAATAATTTTGTATTCACATGAATTAGAACTTTAACAGTTATATTTCCTCAAATCATAGGATTGAAAAGTATTAAAAATATGATAAATATATAAGAAAATATTAAAAGTAATAATAATAAAAAATTAAAATGTATAGAATTATAGTTTTTGTTACTGAACAAACACATTAAGACAATGGTTTGATAATAACGCAGTTTGATTTAAATCATAAAAATTCCATATATTTTTTCAACTGGATTAAGCAACGTCTATATTTACTGGTTCTGTGTAAAATTAGAAAATAGTTATTTTAACGTGACTCTTTTAAATTTTTATATGTAATTAATCTAGGGGTTGTGACTTAAATCCAACAAAATTAACAACATTAAACAATACTAATACATCAAATGAAATAGTACAAATATTGAATTTCGTTTTTTTTGCAGATGTTCCTGATTGAACCCTATGATTGAATTTTAATGGAATATGATTTTCTTTAAACATTATTCGAGCAAGAGAATAACGTTATTTGGAAGACTAAAGCGACATCTGTGGGAAAATTTCTTATACTGACCACTATTATTTACGAATGTTATGAAATATTTGTGAAAACTTAACACATCTTTAAGGTATTATTAGTTTTGATGAAAGATCTGTTTAATTTTCATATAAATCAGAAAAATAAGAGATCGAATCAAAAGTTTGGATTTATGATAAATAAAACTGGCAAAAGTCACATTTTTATTAATTGTGTGATTTCATTATAAAAACACATTTTGTGAAATGTTTGAACATACAATTATTTTAATGTTTGGTATCTTGTGGGATGATACATCCGCATTGTTAAAAAACTGATTTGTAAAATTGGAATAAAAAGGGAAAACCTTTTTTCCGTATAAATTGTATGAACATTTTTGTTTTATAAAATAATCATTAGTTTAACATGAGAACTCACACTGGGGAAAAGCCACATTCATGTGACGTTTGTGGATATTCTTGTTCTACTAAATCAAGTTTAGTAATACATATAAGAACTCACACTGGGGAAAAACCACATCCATGTGAAGTTTGTGGATATTCTTGTTCTACTAAATCAACTTTAGTAAAACATATGAGAACTCACACTCGGGAAAAGCCACATTCATGTGAAGTTTGTGGATATTCTTGTAATTGGAAATCAACGTTAGTAATACATATGAGAACTCACACTGGGGAAAAGCCACATTCATGTGAAGTTTGTGGATATTCTTGTAATCGGAAATCAATGTTAGTAATACATATGAGAACTCACACTGGGGAAAAGCCATATTCATGTGAAGTTTGTGGATATTCTTGTTCTACTAAATCAAGTTTTGTAAAACATATGAAAAATCACACTGGGGAAAAGCCACATTCATGTGAAGTTTGTGGATATTCTTGTTCTACTAAATCAAGTTTAGTAAAACATATGAGAACTCACACTGGGGAAAAGCCACATTCATGTGAAGTATGTGGATATTCTTGTAATCGGAAATCAACGTTAGTAATACATATGAGAACTCACACTGGGGAAAAGCCACATTCATGTGATGTTTGTGGATATTCTTGTAATCGGAAATCAACGTTAGTAATACATATGAGAACTCACACTGGGGAAAAGCCACATTCATGTGAATTTTGTGGATATTCTTGTTCTACTAAATCAAGTTTAGTAAAACATATGAGAACTCACACTGGGAAAAAGCCACATTCATGTGAAGTTTGTGGATATTCTTGTAATCGGAAATCAATGTTAGTAATACATATGGGAACTCACACTGGGGAAAAACCACATTCATGTGAAGTTGGTGGATATTCTTGTAATCGGAAATCAATGTTAGTAATACATATGAGAACTCACACTGGGGAAAAGCCATATTCATGTGAAGTTTGTGGATACTCTTTTACTGATAAATCACAGTTAGTGAAACATATGAGAACTCACACTGGGGAAAAGCCACATTCATGTGAAGTTTGTGGATATTCTTGTTCAGAAAAATCAAAGTTAATGCTACATATGAGAACTCACACTGGAGAAAAGCCACATTCATGTGAATTTTGTGGATATTCATGTTCTCAAAGATCATCATTAGTGAAACATATGAGAACTCACACTGGGGAAAAGCCATATTCATGTAAAGTTTGTGGATACTCTTTTACTGATAAATCACAGTTAGTGAAACATATGAGAACTCATACTGGGGAAAAGCCACATTCATGTGAAGTTTGTGGATATTCTTGTTCAGAAAAATCAAAGTTAATGCTACATATGAGAACTCACACTGGAGAAAAGCCACATTCATGTGAATTTTGTGGATATTCATGTTCTCAAAGATCATCATTAGTGAAACATATGAGAACTCACACTGGGGAAAAGCCATATTCATGTAAAGTTTGTGGATATTCTTTTTCTGTGAAAGCAAGTTTAGTAATACACATGAGAACTCACACTGGGGAAAAGCCACATTCATGTGAAATTTGTGAATATCCTTGTAATCGGAAATCATCGTTATTGAAACATGTGAGAACTCACACTGCAAATAAATAACAATCATGACAACTTTGTCGATATGATTGTTCTGTGCAATCAAGTTTAGTTACTCAGATGAGAATTCACACCAGAGAAAATCCATATTTGTAAACATGAACCACTGTTGATAACATGTAATGGAACCACGCTTAAAATTGTAGCAAAATACAACTAGCAGCCCTCAGCTCTCTCAGAACTAAAAGTTAAAAAAAAAAACGGAAAAATCAATATTCTTTCAGAATATGTAAATATCCCTATACTTATAAATCAACTTCACTGATACATATCAAAAAGACCCACATGTAGAAAACGCCCTATTCATATGAGAACTATAAGTAAAACAGTGTTACTTTTAATAAACTGGAAACGACTCATGATTGATGAAACTATTCTTAATAAATATTTTATAATAGAGCTTAATTTGAAACTCAAATACAATATTAGGAAGTAATGAATTGTTTAAAAAATAAGCTTCTGAGAAAGTAATATAATTGTTGTGGTAGAGGAAACTGTGTTAATGCAAAATATTGTAGCTCCCTTTTCTTATGTTGCATTATTGATTGCCCACTTGTCTACATTAATAGTATTTACACAAACAATATTATGAATCAGACAATTTTTGCGACCAAACTGTATTATAACTTTTTGTAGATTAACTATATCATATGTAGTGTGTCTTTGCTTTATAGTTAATAAATATGAGTCACAAATATGATAACGCATAAGATAAGAAAGTCTCTTATCAAGTTTTATATCTTTTTATATTTTTAGTTATTGTTTGATCTGCTTGCGTCATTCTTATTACACATAAGTTTTCAGCAATCGATTAGTTTTTTACATTTTTTAATTTTTTTCCTGAACCCTAAATAAACTCTGTTTCAATAGTTTGGACGTGTAAGGGGGTATGATCCCCTACCGTCGGACGATTCTATTTATAAATGATTCTGCTAGGAACTGACGAATCGAATTAATTCACGTTCTGCTACCAACCAATCAGAAACCAGAATTGCTTCATAAATAATAAACCTTTTCTTGAGCAATTTCACATGTTTTTTTCCGTTTAGACACGGTAAGTATATTTTGCTCTGTGGAACTGTCTACTGCAAATTCGTCACATCTCAGGACTTGTGTGTAACAACGAACCATTAGAAACTGTTCTGTCTACTGCGAACGAGTCACCTCTCAAGACTTGTTTAGAACAACGAAGCATCGGAAACTGTTCTGTCTACTGCAAACCAGTCACCTCTCAAGACTTGTTTAGAACAAAAAACCATCTGAAACGTTTCTGAAACTAAACATGGCTTACACTTCTAGATATAGAATAGTTACAAAATTCCCTCCCCATGTTAAGAATGGCTTTCTAAATTACGTTATTATTTTAGCACGGTACGTTCTCTGTATAAGTACCATGGTTTGTTTATTAAATTGTTAAGTGAAAGTATGGTACTCATGCAGAGAGTGATCCGTGCTGAAATAATAACGTTATTATTTAAAAAGCCATTCTTAAAAATGGGGAGGAGAGGGTGTTTTGTACCTAATCTGTATTTTAACCTTACAATTGAATAAAAAAAACATAAATAAAACTTTAATTTAACGTGGAAATAAGATTTAAAACATAGCGTGGACCACTCTCTGCATTAGCACCAAATATTATTTAAGCCCGTCACCAATCCGTAAAATTTCTTCGAAAACCCCCTGTACTTTTACCAAACAATTTATAGTGTTAATAATAAAAAAGTTAATATTTTCTTATATTTAAAAACAAAAAAAATAACAAAAACAAAAAAACGACTTCAACTCAAAAAGCAAGCGACAAACTTTTTTTTGCCTGATATAATAAAGAAAAAATGTTTAAATTAAAATATTTGGGAGATAAACAAATGAATTATGTTTTTTTTACTTATTGGAGTAAACAGACAATGAAATCTTCTAATTCGTTTCTTTAAATCGTGGTGTGTGAAATGAATCGAACCGGAAGTTCAATTCTATCAACAAAACAGATTCGCACTAACGGCTTATGAAAAATATATTTATTTTATTTAATATTTTAATAATCGGCGATGTAAATTTAGTTTAATACGATAGAAACATCCCTCGACTCTAAAGATGGGTTGTCTGAAAATTTCAACTAAATTGGTAATGTAGAAATATGGTTGTATCAGCTTTGAACGAACCAAGAATTACATTTTCATATATATTGGTATACATACATGCATACAAACACTTTATATATATATATATATATATATATATATATATATATATATATATATATATATATATATATATATACAAACACTTTATATATATATATATATATCGATGACGTACGTTATTTTTAAATCTTCTAACAAGAGCTTTACATTTGAAAGATATGTTTGACGAAGATAATGTTTACTCACGGTTTTAATATGACGTTGTGTGTGTCGTTTCGCCTCATGACATGTCACGTGCTGTTTTATTTTGTGTCTTGAAATGTCGCCCGTATATATTTAACACATCTGTTTAGTTTTAGTTCAGAAAGGTAGAAACAAAGAAACCACCGCTGCCACCGTAAATTTCCTTTGATTTTTAAGAAGGAAGAAAAAGAAGACGCTTGATATAGTCAAGAATCGTAATATGACCTCCATATTTATTTTTAGATAAAAAGAAACAAAAAACTGAAAATTATTTAGAAATTTTTTATCATCGGGGGAGAAATTGTCTGTTACCGTCTACTTCCGATATTTAGCGATGTTCACAATGAGTGAATATGCCGCATTGCATATTTTGAAATCATTTTTATATTTTTTGGCAGTCTTGCAGTTAAGTACCGGCAATGTTCAACTCTAGAAAGGTCACATCAGCATTTTACACCGTCAAATATCGAATATTACGAATTATTAGTTTTAAAATAAAATTTAAAAAATTATTAAAGTTTTAAAATAAAAAAAATATTTAAATATTTAATAAACTGTGGAGGGATTCTGGTCACATGTGAAAAGGAAGATGAGGATGGTAGCGACTAATGATAATTTGTTCCATTCCCATCTAGTGGAAGAGTTGTGGAGACGGCGTGAGAAAGGGCACGAATTTCCATGAATTATTAAAGCATAAGACAACAATATAGTTTTTAAAAAATGTTTATTTTTCAAAGTTGTTTTATTTTGTATAAATTTATTTTGTATAAATTTATTTTTTGTTACGTGTTTCATTACTTCGGATTCTATTTTGTTCGTTTTTCTGTTAAGACAATAATACACTTTCTAAATATTGTTTCATTTTTCGGTGCTAGTATCCGCGCTATTTTTTAAATCGTATTTCCAAGTTTAATTAAATTTTTTAGTTTTTTTTTATTCAATTGTCAGATTAAAGTACAGAATATGTACAAAACACCCCCTTTCCATGTTAAGAATGGCTTTTTAAATAATAAAGTTATTATTTCAGCACGGATCATTCTCTGCATGAGTACCCATTTTTCTGTTAAATAAATAGTTATAAATATATACAAATGCATATTACAGTCAATCGTTTCAATTCTAATGTGTAGATGTTTGTGATGTTTATGGAGCAGAGTAAGAAACGTTCGTCAGGTTAAAAAAGTAAATTGAAAGCTAAAACATGGTTTATTAAACTGTAACTATAAGCATATTAGATAGAAACTTTGTAAACCTTCAAAGTTACTGAAATATTTTTTCATTAAGAAAAAAAACAAGACGCTTTATATAGCTAAGGAGTCGTGATATGCCTTCCATTTTTATTTTTAGTATACCCATTTAAAACGGAAGGGGTTGTGTATATTAAACTTTGTTGATGAAAGAGTTCTCTTATGGGAGATTACGGTTACATACTCTCACATATTTCTAATTTCAATAATTAGATGAAAAGAAAAAAGCATTTTTTATGAAAGGATGGGACAAAATTAAAAGTTATTTCGTAACTGTTCCATCTCAAATTTTTATGGGCTTGATGTGACTCCAGACCTGGTGGTTTGGACTCTTGTAGAGTTGTTTTAGGAGTCTGTATCCGGTACTCCAGGGTTGTTTGGTTAAAGAAGTGTGTGTTGCTTTTGTGTGCTGGTTGTCTCTATATTGAGGAAATAGTCTTTGGTATTTTTCTGAGGAATTTCAGTTGAGTGTGTTACATAAAAAGGGACAGACCCCAGTAATTAAATAGATAAGTTTTAAAATGATATTTGGAAAAGGATATAATACAATCCACTAAGCAAGAGGTAAAAAGATAATAAATATTTCATTCTAAGAATGCATCCGATTGTTCATTGTTTTAGACATAACTGGATATATTAAATAAGGAATAACTGGATATATTAAATATGTCAGTTAAAGAATGGACAATACAAGTTGGAAATTATGATTAACAAAGAGGTTAGATTTTGAATAATTCATTTTGGAATTTCTTTGATGCCAAACCTGCTAGACGCTCGTGTAATTTGAACACATGAGAAAATCACATTGTGGTCTCCACCTCTGACGTCAGAAAGAAAGTTTCCTAATATATTGGGGAAGGGTTCGAGTTAGATTAGAGAGTCGGGCAAGCGACAATCGGAGAGTCAGTTAGACTGAAAGTAAGCTGAAGATATCTTGGAGGCGAAGAGGGAAAGATAAGACCATCTAATCATAAAATATTTTAATTCCTGATTCATCAATCATCCGGATGAAGAATAAACAGATTCATGCAATATATAAACAGGATCTTTGTTGCCGTCATTGTAACTGAAAATAAAATATGTTTTGTCTTCATAGCTGTAAATGAATATTGTATAACTAACTACCAAATATTATGTGTCCCCACCATCATCATAAATAATGATTCCCTCATCTGTGTTAATAAGGACTGTTCGTATTGTAATATGATAAACGAATTCATCACAGTCGTTATGGTGTAACTAACTAATATATATATATATATATATATATATATATATATATATATATATATATATATATATATATATATATATAACTAAGTAATATAAATAAATATGTATATATAAATATATACACTTGATTGATCGACGAATAGAAAAGATTACCAGCAAAATAGGAAAAAAGATGAACTCACTCGTGTTTAATCAGACATGCATAAATAATGACTCGACAATATACACACACACGCACATATACTGTCTCGATATATATGCACACACGGTTACACAAAAAGTGTACCTCTGTGATTTTATTTCATAGGCGTCTACCCTAAAGTGTTGTCGATTTCGACACAGAGGTTTCCAGAAGGAAATATACACACACACGCACATATACTGTCTCGATATATATGCACACACGGTTACACAAAAAGTGTACCTCTGTGATGTTATTCCAAAGGAGTCTACTCTAAGTTGTCGATTTCGACAGAGGTTTTCCAGAAGGGTCTGTTCCATGTACAACCTTGATTCTCTCCCAATTTGTGTGTCAAGTACAAGAGAATTCTCATCTGCTTCTTTATTTAAAGCACATACACGTTGTCCTATGTCTTGCAGATCTTTTGTATGTTGATCATGGTACATCTGATTTCCTTGCATCTGATACAGTCGTGTCATTATTTTCTAGTGAGTGTTTTGACTGATGTTCCCATCTAGATGTCTTTTGTATAGAAATTCACCTGTTGATGGCGAGGAGTCAAGCACATGCTTAATAATACTATGTCCAAGTCACGACCATTCAAACCTACCTTTTTTAATATAGTTTTCACTATCTGAACACAGCATACTGCAAAACGATTTGACTGCTTTAACCTTTAAGGACGTGTGATGTACAAATTCGCATTCTTTTGTAGTTCTTCACTGTTGGCGTTGTCTAACTTCAACAGTCTCATGAATAGGAACTTGGAATAATAGTCCGTAATGAGAATAAAGAATGGGGCATCAGTGTTTCAATAATCTTCACTTTTTGGGGCTGCTAGCATATGGTACATTGTTGTACCGTGTTGTCTATGTCCTTATTTATGTGCCAAAAACACAACTTTTTCCTCGAAGTTTACATTTCTCCATCCCTTGGTGTTTATATTGTATTTTTGTAATACTTCTTGTTGCATTGATTTGGGTATTATTATTCTGTTCTGTTTGATTTCCATATCCCATTTTCAATGGGCAGTTCATCCTGATGGGCAGATCCTCAATCCCCCGTCCTTATGCTCTTAAATAAACGCTAATATTTGCACCCCTGTTCGTTCCACGTTGAGACACTGGTCTTTTATCTAACCAACATGGGCCACTCGATGAACCAAGTTAAGTGCATCTATCTTCCCCTGTTGTGTGTAGCCTTTCCATGTAAATCTAGGCCCACCATTTCTTTTGTTTTTTTTGCTCTATATTTTCTTACATATTCAAGTAATTAATATCCTATTTATTCATTCAATACAAATTAATTGCTAGAGCAGATGAGTTTTCTCACAGTACTTGAGAGATACAATTTCTTGTAAATTTTCTAGGGGAATTTATCACCAGTCCTCCGCTTATTTATGTAGAATAGAGAAAGACTTTAAAGTAAGATACTCAATATCATGCGGGGGCACAGAAATATCTGGTGTAGAAACCAGGCGCATATTTACCCCTCCCGGTGTGATGGATCCGTAGATCTTGTTAGATCATCCATCTAAAAGAAAGAAAACTGATAATAAAACTGGGAGAGGGGGCGTCCTCGGTCATGGACGACAACCTCCTAGAATTGATGACTTGGTTGGAAAACCTAACTTGCCAAGGAGTAGATAGGCTCTGTCTATCGCCGGCTTTCACACTCCTTCTTTCAATATTAGCCAGGCGCAGAGGTTAAATACTAGGGATTTACCTGAACCACCCAGTGCTTGGCCTTGTTTCCTGACTAAGACATTGAACGCCATTCCCTTATTTCCTATTCCCTTATTTTAATTTTCTCTCTTTCTCTAAGAAACTGACTAAATTGGGTTTGCTTGTATGGCACTTGTGCTCACTTGATTTGTTTGGGTATTGTTTCAAGGTTGGGGTACCTGCTTAACAGTTTGTCTGGTTGTTTGTTTTGATTGAGAGTACAGGACTCTAACTCTTTGGTAGCACTGAGAGCAGCTGCTCTATCATCAGTTGCATAATATCAATTGTATAATATAATATAATATATAGTGCCATTTTGCGCGTGGAAAGGGACGCTGCTTTAGTAAACTACCCGGATATCTTAGTATTAAGTGAAATAATCTTACATTCTTTAATCTAACTACTTTAACATAACAGGAGACCTTCGTCAAAATCGGTCCACTTTGCTCAACAGTCTTCTCCTAACCTAACATGATAAAAACGTAACGAAATGACAACCCAAACAAATATCACGATACTTTAACATAACAGGAGACCTTCCATTTAGCCATAATGACTCGGGCTTGGAGTCTATTTCCATAGCATCCTTCCTTTAACTAGAGAAAAAATCTTAAATAAGATGACCAAGCTCTTATGTGTTTTCGACGAACATTGTATCTCTGTGTCAGTTATTTTTTCTCCCTTAAGTCAGAATTGTACCCTAATAGATCCTGTCTCTGATAGTATAGATGCAGCACTCTCCTTAGATAGTAACGCCCAAATACATGTTTGGAGACTGTAATTTCCACCATAAAAATTGGCTTGTTTTCTCAGGTTACACATATACAGCTGGACGCTCTACTTATAGATTCTCTATATCCCATTCCCTCACACAAACAGTATTTTTCCTAACCCGCCTACCAGATCGTGAACCTCAGCAGGCTTCCTTTCTAGATTTATTTTTCATCATAGTACCAAAGGAGTGTATGCTCACAAGTCCCTTTGAAACGCAGACCGCCTAGTGCTGTCAGTTGACATAACATTTAAATCCCAACCTCAAGGTGAGAAACCATTGCTCAAAACAAAATGATACTACAACAAAGTTGACTGTGAAACTATTAGAGAACACATCCAGGATGCCCAATGGACCGATATCGTCTGTCTTCTTGCTAAACAGGGTGTAATGAGACAACTGAATGGTGCACAGTTTGAATTAAAGCACATGTTCCCACACGGAAGTATGATAGCAAACCCCACTCACCCACATGGTTCACTGCAAATTGTCTAGCTGCCACTGCACAAAGACAACATGCATTCCACCAGTCAAATCCAATTAGGCACAATTTGTACATTCTAGAAATCATTGTACGCGTGAAATAGCGACATCCAAAAGAAAGCATACTGAAATAATCAGGGAACGTATCGAATCGCAAAAGATAAGAACTCGTGATTTCTGGATAATCTATAATAATGTAATGAATAAAGGGCAATCAGTAATTTATCCACTGAGACACAACCAGAACGTTGCATGCATAGCAATGGAGAAGGCAAAACTGCTTGCCCAGCGAATTGCCTCTAACTCCATCTTAGAGCCAACGAACAACTCCCTCAAAAATTTCCCTATGCGAACTTGGATCATTATTATAATGTCTGATATTTATAAACGACCTTCCTAATAATAATGTGTCCGATATGGGTATATTTGCTGATAATACAACGCTCTATAATATGCATCAGAGGAGAACAGATGCACATAAATCGAAGACAATGGCAGCATCGTAAGGAAATGACGCCAAAACTATATTGGAATAGGGCTGCAAATGAATGGTAACCTTTAATGCTAGTAAAACTAAGGTGCTCTCATTTAATAATTACAAGACGCCTTTCCAAAAGCCTATATTCATGACAAATAGCATCCTACCTGAGAATTATGCCTTCAACCTTCTAACACTTGCAGGCAATATGAACTGGAACATAGAGGACTGCTGCAATGAAGGTTGTTTCCTTCTATCGAGCTAGAAGACTACTCACACCTGAGAGTATCCTGTACCTCTACACGGTAACCATTCGCTCATGCATGGAGTATTGTTGCCACATGTTGGCTGGTGCAGCTACAAAATGCCAGAAAGTTTTCTATTCTAATATATATTAAGTTATAAAATATATATGGCAGTTAAACTACACAGATTATTCCGCGTTTCATCCACGCTAAGATTCATCAGGCTTACATATATCATCAGGCTATATCAAGGGTGTAAGTTATTTTCCATTATATGACAAGAGTTATGAGTTTTGACATGTCACTCGTATATAGTTTATATATCCCATTTGTTTAGTTTTAGTTAAGAAGTGTAGAAACAAAGGAAACCACCGCTGCCACCATGAATTATTCTTTCACTGTTAAGAAGGAAAAAAAAGACGCTTGAGAGAGTTAAGGAGTCGTGATTTGTACTCTATTTTTATTTTAGTAAACACGCCCAAAACAGAAGGCTCATATAACTAAAATTCTGTTGATTAGTGAATTCTCTCAGGGATGATAACAGTTACATATTATCACATTAAAATCAGACATCGAAATAAGCAGTCAATAGGTACGGATGAATGCAGATGCTCAAAATGTATGAACATTTTGACCCTCACTTTACTTAAAAATTCACCAAAAATCAGGAAATTAACTAATTGTAATAAAATTTTCAGGTTTTATCAAATAATGATTGCCGAATATAATGAACTAATTTAAATTTCAGGTTTTTTTTGCTTTATATATAAGGAAATCATCATAATTTGTAACAATAAAATAAATAAAATAATTTTTACAAGAATATTACGAAAAAAAACTAAAGTCTGTTTTAATCAATTCGATATAACTCAAAGAAAATGAATTTCTCAAACTACCGATATGGCCATTGAATTAAGCATTGCTTATTCAATATCTTAACACAAAAAATTTATAATAGCAAAAATATTTCTACTTTTTTTTTAAATTACATATTTCGAATAATTTTGATATGCAAGATTTTAATAATTTCCTTGCTCGCAATAATGTGAAACTTTCGGCATAACATAATTTTAAATGATCTCTGTTGTACCTTTTTTGTAATATTATTAGTATGAATTTGTAATATTAACGAGGCGAAACGAAGCTTGTTAGCTCACGGAAGACATCTTAATTTTCTAAGGGGAGTAACTCGTACAGCCCGAATTATAAACAAGGAAAGATAATCCATATGTCGACACCCCTCTTTCACAAGAGAATTGTTTGTTTAACCAGAGGTTGCTGGATGAGTTTTTACATGTGGACTCTGGGCAAGTTGTTAGGGCGAAGTACGATGTGGTACTCTCCTGAAAAGTTTCTAATCTCGTCCGGTTAGGCTTCCATGAGATCTCTCATAGAATTTATGGTGGTGTTTGACGGAGGATCAACTGGGGTACATGTTGTTCTTTGTATAGAACAGTGTAGCATTGGCAAATTCAAATCTTGGATGGAGGGTAATCCTAATATGGTAGGTCCATTTGATGTGACCACATAACATTTTTATTGCTTTCTATAGACCCTTGTACCCAGATTTTATATCGATGGAGTGATGCTGCGGGATATCAGAGCCGTTGTACGCTGTAAGGATTGCAGTTTCTTTGTTGGTTGTGCCTGGACGTGGATGCCCATTCTGGTCCACATGTTTGGGAAACATCTGTCGGAGCGTGCGTAAGGGAAGTGTATTCCCTTCCGCGCCTGTGTCCACTTTGACCTTCAGCTTACGAATGCCTTTTCTGTTTGGAAGGACGATATCCAGGTTGGCAAATGCTTCTGTTCGGGAGGTGTTGTCCCCTTTCTGATTTACTGGATATACAAAACATTCTTTCAACATCACCTGCCATTTCATCTTGCTGTACATTTATACAGTTCTGCTGGTTTTTAAACGTATCCCATTCCGGTCCAAAATTTCTCTGCTTGGTTACCTTGTTTACTTGTAACTGACTGTTAGTGTTTTTAGTTTTTCGGGTCTGGCACCTTTTAGTCCAGTGGTTCTTAAGACCACATGCTAAGCACGTACTGCCGCGAGCAGGACAATTTCCTGGTTTATGGCAGAGTTCACATCTTCCACAGACGTCTGCGCTCTCAATTTTGTGTTTGATAGACCTTATCTTGCTTTCACATTCACCCCTTATTTCGCTCATTTTTTTCATGTGATCCACTGAAGCTTCGTAGTTTCTGCACATATTTAGAACTTCAGGAATCGCCTGTTTTTCATTTTTGCATAGTAACTGCTTTTGTAGCTCTGGGAATCAAGTCCCCGAAATTATCTGATCTATGATACATTAGGTGCGTCAGAAACTTCTTGAACAATATTGAATAATTCCACCCCCTGCCTTTCCAAGCTTATGACTACTCGAAAAATGTAATTCAATCTCTAATTCAGATTTACAGGAAAATTTATAAAAAGCACTTCGTTGTTTGTTTTAAATTTGAATATCTTATTTATTGATCTTTTATCTTCGATTTGTGATATATAACACTTTGGTGAGTAAATTAATTATTTACTTTTTAATAGATATTTCAAAATGGGGGTGTTAATTAATTCGACCCCCTGTCTTTCCAAGCTTATAACTTCTCGAAAAATGTAATTCAAACCCTAATTATTTTTTTTAATTAAAGGGGCAAGAACCAAGGTTTCATTTATAAAAACAAACAAAAAATACGTGTTTTAAAAAAAAAGGTTTTAAACTTCGGACTTTACAGGTAAATTTCTAAAAAAAAAACACTACTTTTTTTGTTTTAAATTTGAATATATTATTTATTGATCTTTTATCTTCAATTTGCGATATATAAAACTTTGGTAAGAAAATTAATTATTTACTTTTTAATAGACATTTCACAATGGGGGGGGGCGTAAATTAAAAAAAAAATGTTTGTCTAAAATATTATATTCGGTTTCTTGGAAAGAGCATAAAATTTCACATTGACCCTGAAAATATCGTAAATATAGAAAATATCGTAAAAATAGAAAAATGTTGATAGATTTTTAAAGTCTAAAAATTGAAAATTACTGAGCTCGTAAAATTCAATTAATTTAATTATTGTTTTTTTTTTTAATAAGACAATAATATTTCTATTACCTTTTATACAACTTTAATAGTTTATTTTGGAGGCATGATCCATAAAGCACTACTTTTTTGTTTTAAAGTTGAATATATTATTTCATCTTCAATTTGTGGTATATAAAACTTTGAATTAATTTAACACGTTTTGAGTTTGTATTACTGTACAGTGTACACAGATTCAAAAAAGTTGTCAAAAAAAAACAAATATATAACAAATAAATGTTATCAAAACAAGATAAGTTACTTTTCTACCTAACTGGATATGTTTTTAGTGTTTTTATTTAATGTAACATGTTTATTCAGCTCGAAAAACATACAATGTTTATCGATGTATCGATGTATTGGAAAATGAAGAATGGCGACCGACTCTCTCTTTAACACGGTAAGTTTGGGAAAAGGAGTTGAAAATAAAAAATATGCAAAATACTGTTAAAACCCCACTGAATACATGTTAACCTATGTCACGGAAACATATATTGAGCGAGTTTTTAACCGTATTTTGTCTAGTTTTTTATTGATAATTCCTTTTCCCAAACTTACCGTGTCAAATCGTATTTCCAAGTTTCATTAAAGTTTTATGGTGTGTTTTTTATTCAATTGTAAGGTTAAAGTATAGAATAGGTACAAAACACTCTCCCCTCCCCATGTTAAGACTGGCTTTTTAAATAATAGCGTTATTCTTTACGTCCAGGTCACTAGTACCAAAACTTCTTGAAAATGTAAACTTAAAAAAATATTTACCGTTTTGACCACTTTATATGTTATCCCCCCCTCCCAAAATAAAACAAAAAAAACCTCAAAAGTATTTGTGCGCAATAAATATCTAAATTAAATGTAATGTTTACAAATACTTTCATTACGAGGACGGAACTTCTAAAAAATGTAAACAAAAAAAAATGTAAACGCAAAATGTCCGCAGAGACATATGTCCGCAGAGACGCGTGCTGAAAACGAGGCAAGCTCCTCCCCACCAAAATATGCGCGAACTATAATTTGAAAACGAGGCTTCTCTCTGCGAAGAAGAAGGGGGGTATGTATTTATTTGCTTCCCCACGTAAGCAAAATGTGACACAAGGTCGGCTTTATGTGAGGCGAAGGGGGAGGGAGGGGAAGGGGATGGTACATATAGGGTTGCCCTACAATAACCAATTGCCACAAGGGCAATGGTCACAAAGTGCAACATCTGCCGGAACAGATGGTATTTATTTGCTCCCCAACCGAGCAAATTAGGCACAAGGCCGATTTTAAATGTGAGGAGTGAAGGGAGGGGGAAGGGAAACAGGGGACCAGCTCCCGAGAGGTGGGAAATGGGAGCTGGCTAATGGTCAGGCATGTGGGGTTGCCCCCACATCTGGTCTTTGCTAGTCATAGCTAGTCATGGCTTGCAGCATCTGCCGGAACAGATGGTATTTATTTGCTCCCCCACTGAGCAAATTAGGCACAAGGCCGTTTTTAATGTGAGGTTAAAACCAGCTCCCCTAAAAGTAGGCAAAAAGGGGGCACTCTGGTTACCAAAAATAATAATTGTCCCAGTATAGAGGGCTCCCCCTCCATTGACTGGTACAAATTATCTTAAGTGCAGCATCTGCCGGAACAGATACTACACTTTGCTCCTAGCAAAAGTGCCAGGTAAAGTAAGTATTAATTTTGGCCATCTTGAATTCTTACGACTCGTAAAAAGTTAATATTTGGTATCAAATAAACAGCGTTTAAAACTGCTTAAAAACACTAATAAATGATTCAGGTAGGTTGCAAAGTAACTTTTATAGCTACTGTTAATATTTCTTTGTTTTATATTTTAATTTTTGACCACTTTTTCGAATCTATGTGTACAGTAATACAAACCCACTTTTTCGAATCTATGTGTACAGTAATACAAACCCTTGTGTGTGTGTGTGTGTGTGTGTGTGTGTGTGTGTGTGTGTGTGTGTGTGTGTGTGCGTGTGTGTGTGGTATACAAGATACACATCTTTTTATAATTTTTATTTTTAGTTGAAAAAAAAACCCCAAAAAACTTGCTATTTGCTTACTTCTCCACAGGGGCAAATTGATAACAAGTAAGTTTTAGCGTCCAAAATATTCAGTTATAATGCCGGATTTTAATGTTTTGTAATCAATATAGCGCATTATTTTTATTTATTTATTTATTTATTTATTTTTTATTATTATTATTATTATTATTATTATTATTATTTTATTATTATTATTATTATTATTGTTGTTGTTGTTAATAATAATAATAATAATAATAAGAAGAAGAAGAAGAAGAAGAAGAAGAAGAAGTTCTGTAAATATATTAAAAATACGCACCCTTAAAGCGACCTATTTGTTTAAAAATAGGCTTTGTTGAACTTTCGCATCCCCTGTTGTTCTGCGAGACTGTGAACATTGTGATGTATGCGAAAAAAATATTTTAAGTCAAACATTTTCCCGCTTTATTTGAAAATGAGATTTTTCTAATCGGCTTTTTTTAAATAAGATTTGATTATAAAAAAAATGTGTGGAAAGTAGGTGGAGTCTTTATAATGTTAAATTCATGCCCATGAGTGGGATCATTAGTAGGTACGGGCAAAATGAATGCCGATGCTCAAAATGTATATTTAAAAAATCACCAAAAATCAGGAAATTAACCAATTTATATGAAATTTTCAGTATTTATCAAATAATGATCGGGGAATATAATAAACCAAGTATTTTTTATTTAAATCCGAGTGGAAATTTATTATTTTGTTTAAACAAAAAATACCTTTACTAAAGTTATAGTTTTCAGTAGTAAATAAAAAACGCAAGAATCTATTTTTGCTTTTTCATATATAAATAAAGGAATCGTAATTTGTAGCAATAAAAATAAAATAAAATAATTTTTCTAGGAACATTACGAAAAAAGCCCCTAAATCCGTATTAATGAATTCTATATAACTCGAAGAAAAATGAATTTCTCGAACTACCGATATTACCATTAAATTAAGCATTGCTTATTTAATATTTTCACACGAAAAAATTATAATTGCAAAAAATATTTCTACTTTTTTTTTAAATTACGGGTTTCGCATAATTTTTATATGCAAGATTTTAATAATTTCCTTGTTCGCAAGAATGTGAAAGTTTCGGCGTAGCATATTTTTTTTTATATATAATATTGAACAATAATTAATAAAATAAATTAATTTAAAAATAGGAACGTAGAAAAATAATTAAATTAAATTAAAAAATGCAAAAATAATACAAACGTTCAAAAAAGGAATTACGGATGCGCGACTGGGGGAGGGGCTCTTCCCTTTTAATTACATGACGTCATTTTCACAGTCTTTCGACTGCCTGAAATTTTGGGCCTTCATAATTTTTGTGTTTACAATCTTTTAGTTTGTTGCATTTTGCGAATGCACACTCGGTTTTAGGCTAATTAATTTATGTTTTCTACAAACAAGGTGTTTGGGTTTTTTGGGGTTTTTTTTTAAATTTAATTCAGTATCTTCGGGCTTTACTTTACTAATTATCTTTGAAATAGACCCAGAAAACTAAGATTTATCTTTTAAAGGATTTTTTACAATGAATTTATTTAACTTCAAAATTTAGCTGAATTGGGCAGCTTGCCGTGTAAACATTTTCATAACTATTTTTTTTTTTTTTTTCACGTGTACACATTTTTTTTCTTTTGGAAATTAAGTTTAGTCCTTAATCTTTCAAATACAATCAAAAAGTATTCGGAAACCTACAAAAATAAAAAAAATGAAAAATCGGCTTTCAAAACTGCGTCCTATTTTCTTCGTCCATTTTTGCCCGTACCTAGGGACTAGTGATGTAAACGTTAATAGTTTTTTACAAGAATTCCTATGGCGGCGTCGAATCAAAGACGGTTAATTTGTGAATATCATGTGTTGAATACGTTTTTTTATGAAGTTTGATTAAAATAGATGAAACTAATTATGTTAAACAAATTTTAAAATTTTTTGTTATAAAACATATGTAACGTCTTTTTTATGTATGTAAAAATACATGAAAAATGTTTTTAAAAAATTGTTACATAAATTTGAAAAATTTTATCTTAGAAAAGATCTATAAGGTCTATTTTTATTTATGTAAAAATACATGAAAAATTTAAAAAAAAAATTGTTACATAAATTTGAAAAATTTTATCTTAGAAAAGATCTATAAGGTCTATTTTTATTTATGTAAAAATACATGAAAAATTTAAAAAAAAATTGTTACATAAATTTGAAAAATTTTATCTTAGAAAAGATCTATAAGGTCTATTTTTATTTAAACTTGCTCGTGAACATTCGACTGTGGCTGCTATTTGACGTGTTTACAAACAGCCAATGTCAAGGTCGCAAAACCGGTGTCACTTGAAATGTGTGGCGGTCGTCGTTTTCTGCTACACGGCCTCAATTCGTTACTTGAACCCGTTGTTTTTTTTAGTAACCCCCTCCTCCAAATGGAAGGGGTTGCATATCTTAAACTCTGTTGTTTAAAAAGTTATCTAAAGGGGATGTAACGGTTACATATAATCACATTAAAATCAGAAATTGCAATAAGAAATTAACAACTTACTTATGTGAATCAGCATTCTACCTACTTCTAATACACCACGGATGAGCCGGATCAAGCAATCCAGAATGTGGTGGCCAACGACCGGGAGCAGCCTTCACCTAGAATTGTCACAGATCCTGAAGAGGGATATGGAGCTGAGTAACGTCAGCAGCAGCAGCGGCGGCAGCAGCAACTATGACGATATTAGGAGCAGGAAATCAGCCCAGGTGGGAGTTAGACGATCGCGCTCCAAGAAAAGGAAGGCGGGGGCCGCTCACCCAAAACACAAGAATGGGGCAGTTGGTGCCAATGTGACGTCACCAGCCGAGAAGCCTTCTGATTGGCCAGCGCTTCCGAGCACCCAGGAAGGAATCCCTGGATAACACGATTCCTCTCAGACAACGAACACCACCACCGTCTAGTAGGAGATCCCCAAACATGCCAGTGCGACCGGCAACACAAGAAAGAACCTGGGGGCCCAGTCTCAGTTGGGACCTGAGTACTACCACTAGTTATACCACACAACATATAAGGATCTGACGGTAGGCAAAATCATCAAGCCGCTGCCGATTACAGTAACCAGACTAGAGAGAAGGATAGTATCTCTAGTCACCATTGACATAAAGAAGAAATTGTTGACTGGGGTCTCAAGGGAAGTAATGGCTCAGATACTAGGGGAGCTTAGTATCCCAGCAACGTACATCTGTAGAAGAGCATACGAGACGTGTGATCTTTTTTTGCCCACGGAGGAAGACGCAGTGAGATTGTCCAGGACCGACTTGGGGTGGGGTCATTTGCGCCTCAGGCTGGAGTATCTGATTAAGAGACACACCAACGTCTCCATTCTTGGCGTCGCCTGTTACATCGACTCAAAGCAGCTCGGGGCTGTGATGAGCCAATATGGGGATGTTGAAGCCGTGGTGCCAGTGCATGGTCCCCGTCATCTATTATTGGGGAACTACAAACTAAAAATGAGAGTTGACTGCGCCGGCTTTGATAAAATCCCCGCTTTACTCAGATGCAAGACCTTGATAATGCTGAAGGTCGGCGGCCAAGCTGTTGGCATTGCTTGAAGCAGGGGCATATGATGAAGGAATAACCCAAAAGATTTGCTAGGGGCGCCCCTGCTTCCACTGAAACAACCGGAACAACTGATGCAGTGGCACCAGCGGCCACTGAAAAGCCAGCCGGAGGGGGGCACAGAAGAAAGCTAGGGCTGAAGCAAAGTCATATCAAGAAAATCAACAAAGAGCCCCTCAAACCAAAAGAGTAGCTCCTGCAAGAACAGCGTAAGCAGGCTTCCGCAGGGTCGTCACGTGGCTCCTCCACCAAGAGCAGTCTCTGAACAAGAAAAAGGATCTGCAGTCGTCGTCCTGAAAAAGGAAGAATCCTGTCTCCTCATCAGATTCTGAAGAGGAGCAAGTAGTCAGCAACAGCCCAGCAGTCGTTGTGGAATGCTGAGTGGGACACACCAAGGCCATGTGGAACATGATAGAGGCTGCGAAAACAGCAATCAAAGGCACAAAGTTTGTGGAGCAGGGGCATGACTCCCTCAATCAGTTGGCAAATAGGTGTGCGGGGAGGGTCCCACTGTATGTCCACCCTTCATTTTATAGGGCCATAAAGTTAACTTTCCCGCTGTATGTCAGGGGAATTGCGTGAGACGGACGAGTCACGTCCGAGTTGATTTCGGGTAACCTCACCCAATCCTGCGGCATCCTGACTGCAAAAGACTTCAAGCTGGTGGTTGACACTCAATAGGCATAATGGCTACATATTTGAGCCACGCTAGTTTGAACGTGAGGGGCATGAGGTGCCGAAGCAAAGCCGCTAGGGTACTGAGGGATGTCATGTCCATGAATATAGATGTGGCAGCACTGCAGGAAACTCATTTTATTTCAGTAGACGATCATCGGGTGCTGGAGGAGTGTCTTTTAAGCATTCGGTAACTGCCTTGCTTGTTAGACACATTCTTTCTGCAGCGGTTAGTGTTGTACACATGATGCTAAATAAGGCCAAGGCAGAGAAGCGTCTAGAAGACAGGTTGGCCGAGACACCCTGGAGATAGACCTAGTTAAGGGGGACCTCAACCTCTCGGCTAGCACGCGGTATCAGGGCCAGATAACTAGGGCTAGTGGAATGGGCGGCAGCTGCTAGTGCGTAGACAGGTCTGTACTCAACATCCGATTGATGGGGGCTTGGGGATGCCAGATTTGATGAGCCACAAACTTGCAGAGAGGCTGGCGTTCCTCAGTAGAACTCTGGTAAAAGAATCTGCATGGGCCCTGTTGTCGGTAGAGCTTTTCCCGACCTCATCCTCGATCACTCGGTCGAAAGTAAATGCAAACCGAGAAAGCAGTTGAGGTTCTACAACGAATGCCGAGAGGCGCTCAGCATGTTGCCGGGGTCCAGTGACCTTGCCCGGCCTAAAAGGGCACTTTACAGGGAGTTAGTGGAGGTGACCACGTCGGCCCACTAGGGGAGCGGCTGTGGCTGTTAGATGGGGAGGTGGGCTCTTTGTGGAATTGAGCGCCAGGCCGGGGTTACCTCAACAAGTCCGAGTTTTCTCTGAGCTGGCAATTCATTAGGAACGTGCCTGTCCTTAATGGTAGGTGTCACAAGTACAACGATGAAATTGACCCAAATTGTCCTCGGTGCGAGGGGAATCACGTGGAAACTGTGGAACATGCTTTTTTGAGTGCTCCAAGCTACAAGAATACTGGGCGTATGTCAACGAGGTCACGGCTCGCATCGTTCCCAACCAGGTGACGTGCCTTGATCTAGCAGCCGTTGTCTACAACGCAGATCCGCTGTGGCTTAGGGAGGAACGAATGGTGTTCCTAGCAATCTTAGGCGTAGCTAGACTAGTTGTGTGGACATCACGCATAGAGATAGAGCGAGGGGGGATCCAATCTCTCATTACTATCTCATTTCGTATTTTAAACATCAACTTAACATCAAAATCAGATGTGATAGAAGGAGGCTATCCCTCTTGGTATTCAGTCGTAGGTGGATAGACACAGCTAGTTTATGCACATTCACACAAAACAGGCTCGAATACATGTTCCCTGCCTAGGCATGGCATACGCCAACTATAAGAACTTCCGGTATTTTGCGATGATTACAATGAATGAATATTCCGCATTACCAATTTTGACTTCATTTAATTACTTTTTTTTTTATCTTAAATGTAAAAAGAAAAAAAAAGCTCACGGCTTAAAGTGTGACGCTGCTTTATTAATGTTAAAATTATTTTAATTTTAAGCATCGATATAATTTATTTCATTTTTCAATAGACTTTAATAATGATTGGAAAACAATTGCACATTTTTAACTAATGAACGGACATTTGTACAGGAGGAACGAAATAATGATTACACCGTGTTAAGATGACCTGAATCCATTGTTCTTTAACAGTTGATTTTCTCTTTAAATAATTTCACGTTTAAGTCGTGTTTTTCATCTTTTAATGTTGATTCTTTTATATTTTCATATATTTTATTTCTTAATGAATTGGACACAAAACAAAAGTTGTATCAATTTTCTTACACTTTAAAATAATCTGAAACATTAAAATAAGTTTATTTTTATTTCAATCCAATGAAAAATATTCATTTCACCATGCTTTATAACATACGTGAGTAAAAAAAGTATGAGTTTCTCATTTAAAAAAAAAATCTAAAATATTTTTTTCAATCTGACATTTAAATTTTTGTACAAAATGTGTTTATTTCAGTAAAACTTATGAATTCTGAAAATAATAATAATAATTATCATATACAAAATAATTTAATTCAAAGTTGGTTAAAGTGTTAGACAACTGAGCACAAAAATCTTTTTTAATATTTAATTGTTTTAACATGTTACAACGAGGGACCAGATTAACGGAGAGTGTCACCAATGTTGCGATGGTGAATAGGATAACGTTTTTCTAGTACCTCAACGTAAACAAAAACATTAAAAGTTGTCAGAATCAGCGTTGAGGCGAAGACGAATATAAAAGTTCATAAAATTGTTTTATTTAAGCATAGAAAGAAATAATAAATCTTATTTTATATTGTTGTCATTTTAACGTGTGTGTTGATTGAACACACGAAAAAGAAAAGATAAATAATAAATCGATGTTTGTGAGAATGTTGTGAGAAAATGTTCTTGAAACGAGTGTCCTGGAAACAAGTGCTACGTTTTGAACCATATGTACCTCTTTAAACAAATAATCAGTGAAAGTGACTCGTTTGGTGGACATCGATAAGTCGGGTAATGTGAACAGAAGTTTATCTACTGTAGAATTAAACCAACAGCTCAGTTTTGTTGGACAATATTTATAAAATTTAATGATAAAACAGAGCCCTGCAATATTTGTTTTCAAGAACGATATTTATGTTCAAACTAAATGTACATGTTATTTTTAATGATTAATGTGTTAAATATTAAATGTATTAAGGTCGAAGAAACGGGTCTGTACTGCAAAAATATCCCTTTTAAACCCCTCCTGTATGCAACACTGTGTAACTGTAATTTAATTTAATATTATCATCCGATCGTTTTTACCATTCAAAAGAAGCTAATATTTCTTACAAATTTGTTACACAACATAAAAATAAGGAAAATCCGAGACAAAAATAGTGTTTACATTATCGAGGCTTTAAAAACAACTGTCGTTATGTTTTTGAAGCCGTAGACATACCCATGTTTTAAAAATCTATATAAAAAAAATCAAATAATAGTCATCTGTTCCTGAAATTTTCGATATTTATAAAATAAACTTACATAAAAATGTAGGTTTCGTTTAATATATTCGAGGATTTTTTTTAGGCGTTCTACCCCTCCCCTATATTTCATGTTACGAAAATGAAACAAAATAAATGTAGGTCCATAAAAATTACAATATTTTTTCAAGTTAAAAAGATCAAATAATTAAATATATATTTTGATATATATAAAATCTCGTTATTTATTTCACTTACGTTAAAGTTGTAAATAAAATTGAACATAAAATTAATATTATTGTTGTTTAAAAAAAAACAGTTTGTCTTGATATTTTTCCTTCATATAATTATTTGAATTAAAACAACAAACATAAGAAAACTGTAAAAAAAAAAAACAAATATGTACGAATAACACGATACCCCAAATGCATGAACACTAAAGTTTTGTTCAATTTAATCATATATATAAATCTCACTATGTCTGTGTGTGTGTGTGTCCATTTTTCAAATTGTATCTTCGCCTAGACAGATGACCGTTGGGCGACGTGCAATAGCTCAAAAGATTGCATTTTTTGTGCAGAATTTTATTAGGGGCATTTACTTGATACAAATAATTGCAAAGGGCTTCAAAAAAGGGTTCAAACTTGCAAGCAATTACACCTTGACGAGCGTAGCACAATGGCGTCATTTTGCGCATGCATATATTGAATAAAAGAGAAATATATCTATTAAGATATTTCACAATGCTATTGAAGCTGTTGTCCCGTTGGTGCAACAGGTAGCGTGACCGATTACTAGCACAAGTGTTGTGGTTTCGATTTCTATCAGTACTTTTTTTGTTTTTTCATTCCGATATTCTTGATTTTGAAATGGTATGTAATAAATACACAAGAATACTTTTATTAAAAAAATACAAAAGAATGTTTTTGATTTACGTAACGAAAATGCCATATTCAAAATATATATGATATATATTGGCTTATTGTTACATTCTAAAAAGTCACGTAAATAGATCAAGTAATGGAATTTGTATTGGATCTACTCCTAAACTAATTAACCGATCATTAAGAATATTAATTATGTGCATATGTTTATATATTTCTATGTCTTGGATTCACCCCTAAACTAATTGACAGATCATTATGAATTTTAATTATGTGTATATGATTATATATTTTTATGTATTGGGTCTACTATTAAACTAATTAACTGATCCTTATGAATTGTTATTATGTGTACATGTTTATAGATTTTTATGTATTGGAATCACTCCTAAACTAATTAACCGATCATTACGCTTTTTAATTATGTGTATATGTTTATATATTTGTATGTATTGGAATCACTTCTAAACTAATTCACCCACTCCTACACTAATTAACCGATCATTTTGGATTTTAATTATGTGTACATGTTTATATATTTGTATGTATTGGAATCACTTCTAAACTAATTCACCCATTATTATCGATTTTAATTATGTGTATATGATTATATATTTTTATGTTATGGGTTCACTACTGAACTAATTAACTGATCATTATAAATTTTAATTATGTACATATGTTTATATATTTTTATGTATTGGATCCACTCCTAAACTAATTAACCGATCCTTATGAATTTTATTATGTGTATATGTTTATATATTTTAATGTATAGGATTCACTCCTAAACTAATTAACCGATCATTAGAAATGTTACTTATGTGCATATGTTTATATATTTGTATGTATTGGAATCACTCCTAAACTACTTACCCGATCATTATGAATTTTTATTATGTGCATACCTTTATATATTTTTATTTATTGGAATCACTCCTAAACTAATTAACTGATCATTATGAATGATTAGCATACATATATTCTGGTATATTTGTATGTATTGGATTCACTCCTATACTAATTAACTGATCATTATAAATTTAATGTATTATATATTTTTGTATATTTGTATAATCATATTCCAAAAATCACATACAATAATCAGTGTATAATGTATTTATGTGTATAAGAAATTCTATCAAAGTATAAGGTACTTGTGTAGTATAGTACTCATGAAAAAACAAACAAATCTACCTGTAACATTCATTTAAGTTATTAAAACCGAAAATCACGTTTAATATTCAAGTAGTATGACTTACATATGAGAAATAAGGTGCTTCTTCACTATAGCACCCAGATAACAAAACAAACAAATTCTTAACCCTGGCGTACAGAAAATGTAACACAACAGAAAATTACATAAACGTATCGAGTTTCTTCATTTTTACAGTATAGTACCCATATGAAAAACAAAGGAAATCTTGCCCATGGCGTACATAAAAGTCATCCAAACCGAAAATTATATAATATATTCCTAAACTAATTAACCGATCATTATGAATATTAATTATGTGTATATGTTTATATATGTCTATGTATTGGATAGACTCTTGAACTAATTAACCGATCATTATAAATCTTAATTATCTGTATATGTTTATATATTTGTATGTATTGCATTCACTCCTAAACTAATTAACCGATCGTTCTGAATTGTTATTATGTGCATATGCTTATTGTTATTGCTTGCAATAAGCCACAAAGAAAACAGAACAACAGAATGGAGTTTAAACAATGTATTACTAAAACAACAACGTAAAAAGGTTACAACTGAAAAGAGTAGTAAACGTCACCGAGCAGGCGCGGGTCGCTCTGGTGTTTAATTCACACCTGGGTCAAAAGTCTATGGTTTATATAATGGATAGAACAGTCCATTTGGAGGGTGATCCCCCCCAACACCTCCTCCCTGATTTCCGCGGTTGTTAAAATCAGTATTTCTTCCTTTTGGAGCAGACCACCAAGGGAGCTGTGCGCTTCCTCTTTCTGCTGGAGCATCTCGGTTCTGAGATCCCTTTTGGAGGGTCTTTGTCCAAACAGTCATAAACAGTTTCAATCGCCTCACTGACACCCTGCAGTGGTTCTTCTTGATCCTCGTAGAAGCGTTTCCTGATTTGGTTCAAGTGCCTCTTATGTTGGAACTTTGGGTCCTGAATGATGTATGTAACATGGCCGATTCTTCGTAAGATCGTGCCCTGTTCCCAAAAAGACGTTATTTCTAAAATGTCTAAAATACACGTTATCTCCGCTGTTAAGTTGTTTTGTAGGCATTGTAGAGGTTCTGTTGCGTACTATGTGTTTGCGTAGTAGGTTATCAAATACGGATTTTATTTTCCATCCAAACAAGATTTCTTCTGGGGATAATGCATCTGGTTTGTTCGGATTTCTCGTGATTCTGTAAACCTGCAGAAATTGCTGAAAGACCTTTTCTGTCGGTATACCAGACGCCTTTTTTAATGCCCTTTTAAGCATATCGACGAAGCATTTGGCCTGGCTGTTGCTTCTGGTGTTGTACTGGGGTGTCGTAATATGCTTGACTTGATACGTCTCCTCCACAAGTCCCGCATAATCAGTGTGGATCCTTGACCATGGTTGTTCAGTCTTAAGCCAAGCTTTATATGTTATCGGTGGTGCTTTTGCAGCTAAAGCACAGCCTTTGCATCGGTTCACCATGTCGGTAATATCTTGGTCCATAGCTGGCCAATAAACAAAACTTCTCATTAGGCGTTTCATTCTGTTTATTCCTGGAATCCCCATGTGAAAATCATTGAGAATTCTTTTTTGAGGGATTTGGGGGATGATAACCCTTTCACTGTATAACAGTATTTCGTCGCAACCAGAAAAAATGTCTGAACTGGTGTCACCCAGTGCTAATTTCTGCTTCGTGGTTTGAATAAAATTATCATTTGGGGATTCTGACTTAATTTTCTGAAGGGTGATCAGCAGTTCGATGATAATATTGTTTATTATGGTTTTTACATCACTATTAATATGTAGTGCCGCGATTACTGAATTTTCAAAAGGTTCCATTTTGGCGGGAATCAGTCTCGATAGACCGTCTGCATGGGCTAGTTGTTTTAAGGGGAGAAACTGAATTGTAAAATTATAGTTCAGCAGAATAGTTAATCTTAATAGTCGGTTTGCAGTGAATGTTGGAAGTCCTTTTTTTATCCAAAAATGGATATCAACAGCTTATGGTCGGTTTGTAGAAAAAATGTCTTCTGTACAAGAACCAGTGGAATTTTGAAACTGCAAATATAGGCCCTCTTTCTCGAACTGAGAATAATTCTTTTCCGCTGGCAAGAGAGTCCATGTTGCAAAAGCAATAGGCTGTTTCGAGCCATCCAGCATTCGATGTAGCATGCACGTCCCGATGCCCATATGACTAGCGTCGCTAGCTACTATTATGTACAACTACGGGTTGAAATGCGCTAGGAATAGTTGTAAAGTAAGGATTCTTTTTATTTCCTGGAATGATGTCTGGTAATCTTCTGTCCACTCCCAAGCCTTATCCTTTTTCAGCAATTCATTAAGTGGTGCGCGCAATTTGTGCATATTTGGGATTAACCCTGGCAATAATGTGCCAAACCTAAAAAATGTGCATATCTTTATATATTTTTATTTATTGAAATCACTCCTAAACTAATAAACTGATCATTATGAATGATTAGCATACGTATATTCTTATATATTTGTATGTATTGGATTCACTCCTGTACTAATTAACTGATCATTATAAATTTAATGTATTATATCTGTTTGTATATTTGTATAATCATATTCCAAAAATCACATACAATAATCAGTGTATAATGTATTTATGTGTATAAGAAATTCTATCAAAGTATAAGGTACTTGTGTAGTATATTACTCATGAAAAAACAAACAAATCTACCTGTAATATTCATTTAAGTTATTAAAACCGAAAATCACGTTTAATATTCAAGTAGTATGACTTACATATGAGAAATAAAGTGCTTCTTCACTATAGCACCCAGATAACAAAACAAACAAATTCTTAACCCTGGCGTACAGAAAATGTAACACAACAGAAAATTACATAAACGTATCGAGTTTCTTCATTTTTACAGTATAGTACCCATATGAAAAACAAAGGAAATCTTGCCCATGGCGTACATAAAAGTAATCCAAACCGAAAATTATATAATATATTCCTAAACTAATTAACCGATCATTATGAATATTAATTATGTGTATATGTTTATATATGTCTATGTATTGGATAGACTCTTGAACTAATTAACCGACCATTATTAATCTTAATTATCTGTCAAGAGAGTCCATGTTGCAAAAGCAATAGGCTGTTTCGAGCCATCCAGCATTCGATGTAGCATGCACATCCCGATGCCCATAATGACTAGCGTCGCTAGCTACTATTATGTACAACTACGGGTTGAAATGCGCTAGGAATAGCTGTAAAGTCAGGATTCTTTTTATTTCCTGGAATGATGTCTGGCAATCTTCTGTCCACTCCCAAGCCTTATCCTTTTTCAGCAATTCATTAAGTGGTGCGCGCAATTTGTGCATATTTGGGATTAACCCCTGGCAATAATGTGCCAAACCTAAAAAACTCTGCAATTGAGTTATGTTTACTGGTGCCGGCATTTCTTTAATAGCGGTCGCCCTATCTGAGTCTGGACGTCTGTCATCTTTATCGATTATTTGACCCAGGTATTTAATTATTAGTAAAAAGAACTCGCATTTATCTGCTTTGATCCATAATCTTGTATTCAACTTAATCTGTAGGTAAGTGTTGCTTAGGTCGATCTTAGAAAAAAAACTTGCTGCCATTTAATTTCGTGAAAACTTCTTCTGGACTATGTAATGGATAGAGAAAATCTTTTAAGACCCCATTGAGTCTGATTGCAAAGTCGGCGCAAATGCGAATATCCTTGGACCTTTTCTTTACATAAACTGCCGGACAGCTCACTCACTATATTCAATTTTTAATACAGATGCTTTCTAATCTTTCTAGTTGCTGATTTATTTTGTTCAGGGAAATGAACGAGACATTATGTTTCTTTTTAAACACCGGTGTGTGCCAGGTTTCAACTTCAATCTGCGGCTATTTTTGTACATTGTTGCGAGGCTATATAATGCATGTTTACGACTTAACAATAAAGAAAGCCATTATACCAGTATATATATGTGTGTTTGTGACTTGTACGCGTTGACCTCTGTGGAAGTGTGCATAAGTAGAGGTTATAGTTCATATTTTATTGAGTGAGATATAGCTTAAATATGACAGTCTTGAATTGTTCATATTGTGTGCTCTAAGTGTATGCATCTTACAAGTAACAATATTTATGTGAAAAATATAAAGCCTACCCTATGTTATTGCTGTCGATCTCCGGGTGCATGCTGATGAAGCGCATGGTTTATTGTGTGCATGGCTTGGTGTCGAGAGAAAAAAACGTAAACGTTATGTCAAAGGTCACCGGAAATATATGCATGTCAAAGTTATGTTATGTTTGCACGTGCTCTGCTCTATGCGTGTGTGCTACTGCACACAGCTTGTTCTGTGTCTGTATGTTTGATCCAGACAAAGCAAATTTGGTAGGTCTAAACGGCTCACTATAATATTCCCCCCCCTGATTGCTGAAAGCTAAAAAGAAAGAAAAATGGAAAAGAGCGTGCAGATGTATGTGCACCAGGAGTATTGGAATGAAGAGGAAAGAGAAAAATAAATTTTAAGAGGTGTCCAAGTCTGCGTATTTGCGTGGAAATACTACATGACGACCACTCTGAGTCGTGCGTGTGGCAGGTGTGGGTGCAGGTTCAGAGTCTGGGGAGTTTATGTCTGGTTCATTACGGGGTGTGGAAGCAGCAGGTGTAATGACAACATCTGAATCTGGTGTGATGATCGGGTCAAAGCTAGGTATGATTATTGGTTCTGAATCTGAAAAACTGGCAGAAGGAAAATTAGAATCATATGAGCGTTCCAAGAAGGCGGGTTTTACGTGATCTATGGCGATCACACTTACCATTGCAGTCGATGACGGAATACTTCTCCGAACGTTCTAAAACGAGGTATCGTCCATCGTAGAGTGGCTGGAGAGGTCTTCGTATCAAGTCAATGCGAACGAATACATACTTGCATGAATGGAGATCAGCTGGGTAGAATGGTTTGGAAGTGACAGAGCGCGGTGGTGTATACATCACTCGAGACATTGCGAGTTTCAAACGGTCGGCATAACCAGAGGTTGTTGCGGGTATGGACCTGTTGACTGAAAAATTCCCCAGGAAGGCGAAGAGTGGTTCCAAACACCATCTCTGCTGGTGTAGCGTTCAAGTCTTCTTTAATAATGGACCAGAGTCCTAGAAGAACAAGCGGTAAATGTTCACTCCAGCGATGCAGTTCAGGCTGAGCGGCTAGTGCAGCTTTTAGTTGACGATGAAAGCGCTCTACCATCCCGTTACCAGAAGGACGATAGGCGGTGGTTGCAATGTGGGAAATTCCGAAAGATTTGCAAAGTTCTCGGAAGGTGTATGACGTAAACTGGGAACCTCTGTCGGTGGTAATAGTGTTGGGTACACCAAAGAGATCCAGTTCTCTACAAATGCACGGGTTACAACTTCTGTTGAAATATCGGGCAAAGAAATTGCTGCTGGCTAACGTGTAAAACGGTCTACCATGGTGAGCATATAGCGATGACCAACGGAAGGTAGCAGTGGACCTACAATATCCAGGTGGACATGTGAAAAACGAGCGTCAGGTACAGAAAAGTTGCTTGGAGTGGATGTGGTATGGCGAGAGATACATGCCTGAGTCCATTTGCGTATGTCGGTGTTCATGCTGGGCCAGAAAAAGCGAGCTGCGATGAGCCTGACTGTTGCGTTCTTACCAGGGTGAGTGAGATCGTGGAAATGCCGGAAAATGCGCTTCTGACACGATGGAGGCAGGTAAGGTCGTGGATGTGCAACAGATCTATCGCACCAAATGAGCTTGTCCGAGAATGGGACTGGTGTCTTTTCTAGCGGAATTGTTGAAGTCAACATAAAGTCTGTGAGAGACGCATCATGTTCTTGCTCAGTTGCGATGTAGTCGAAGTCAAGGGGCTTCTCAAGACTGTTGAGATCGCAAAAACGCGAGAGTGTGTCTGCCACAATATTCGTTTTACCAGGTAAATACTGTATATCAGCAGAATATTGTGTGACATAGTCCATCCGTCGTAATTCATGTGGTGTATGTTTCCAAGAAATCGATGACATAAGAGCAGATACCAGAGGTTTGTGGTTAGTGAAAATCGTGAATTGTCTCCCTTCCAGCATATAGTGGAAATGTTTTACTGCTAAGTACATGGCGAGCAGTTCCCGACCAAAAATGCTGTACTTTTGTTGGGTCGTACTTAGCTTGGCGGAAAAGAAAGACAAAGGTTGCGTTTCACTGTTCACTCTCTGATTGAGAACAGCCCCAACAGCTACATCAGAAGCGTCTGTTGAAAGAAAGAGCTTAGCTGCCGGGTCAGGGTTGATGTAGGAAAGTTTAGTGTAGTTCACCAGTGCGGTCTTGGATGCATGGAAGGATGAGATGGCTTCGTCTGAGAGAGAGAGGGCCTTTTTTCGCGTACGAAGAGAATCCGTGAGCTTGGACAAGTGATGTGAGCAGTTTGGAATGAAACGGCAATAATAAATAATAGTTCACGAGTCCAACATAACGACGTAATTGACGCAAGGAAGTAGGCACTGGGAAATCCTGGACTGCTTGCACTTTTGAAGGCAAGGGCGTAAGTCGAGATTCATCGATCCGATGTCCGAGAAAATCCAAGGAATTGACACTGAATTCGCATTTCACAACGTTTATTTTTAGTCCATAGGATTGCAAACGTTGGAAACCTTCAGTGATGTTAGTCAAGTTTTCTTCCTGTGAGGAGCTTGCGATGAGGATGTCGTCAATATACGCAAAGACGAAGGGCAGTCCACGAAGGACTTCATCGATAAATCATTGAAATGCCTGGGCGGCATTACGCAGTCCGAAGGGTAGGCAGGTGAACTTGAATAGTTCGAAGGGCGTGCATATCGCCATCTTAGGAATGTCTTCTTCAGCAACAGGAATCTGATTGTATGCATGGACTAAATCGATCCGGGAGAAAACTGTTGATCCGGATTAGGAAGCTGAGAAGTCATGCAGGTGTGGAATAGGGTACCTGTCTGGAATAGTCACTGCGTTGAGAGCACAGTTGTCTCCGCAGGGTCTCCAGTCTCCTTCCGCTTTCTTAGGTAGCATGTGGAGTGGAGATGACCATGGGCTGCTTGAAGGCCGTATTATTCCAAGGTCCATCATGTGTTGGAATTCTGAGCGGGCTAAGGCCAACTTTTCCGGACACAATCGTCGAGGCTTGGAATGTACGGGAACATCACAGGTTGTAATGTGATGCCACACATGATGTTTAACATTCTCCGTGTGGGAAAAGGGTTGGGTGAGCTCAGTAAATTGGTTCAACAGATCTGCAAAAATTGCATTTGATGGGCTTGCCGTGTGGATGCTTGGTGTATCACAGGAAAGCATACCGCAGTGGACGGAAAGAGATGTCATTGTGTCAGCTAAACAACGTTTTCTTAGATCAACGGAAAGTTTAAAATGGGAAAGAAAATCAACACCAAGGATGGGTGTTTTCACATCGGCGATTATGAATATCCATGGAAAACGATGTCGAAGACCAAGGTCCAAAGTGAGGGATGAGGTACCATTGTTATATAGTTATTATTAGTAGTATTAGACGATACCACTTGTGCACGTATGTTACGTGAGTTCTTATTAGTAAAGATATGAGTCTTAGTGAGAGTTCTTGTCTTATTACATATGATGTTGTATCTTAGAGAGAGAGAGAGAGATGTTGTTGTAATGACATTTTATAACACAGACATATAATAACAATACAATTTACCTTTTTGTAGAAATCACAAACACAAAGATGAGCTTTATCACAAAACACATGAATTTATTTCTTCACGACCGGTCGCGGTTTCCTCATCAAGAATTCAAAGTTTCACATTTTAGTTTCTGAAGTGACGTCTCGCTTCAGACGTCTGCCTGTCTCTGAGTTTTCTCACTGACCGTCTCACCGACCAACTAACTCTCACTTCCTATATTGAGAAATCCATGCATCCCGGCCACGTGAGCAAAATTCACGTGTTTCAACATGCGCGACTTTGCACGTTTCCAACATTGATTTCCCAATAACCTATTTTTTTTGTGTTGTTTCCACAAAGGAATTCAACCTACATATCTAATTTATTTAACCCATATTTTATTATCCATATTCTTTTAACAATTGAATAGTTTATTTATTATTTATTTCATCCGAATTAACAATTTACTGGACATTCCATTTAAACCTATTGTTCTTTAAAACTTATGTCCAGGGTTCGATTTCTGCTTTCTCTTATTTTCATTTTAACTAATCTCTCTATTTTTATACTTACATGAACAGGGGACAGCCCTTATCATGTAACACCATAGGTTCGGATGGAACTGCCGTTCGGAGCTTGTAGTGAAAATAGATCTGCTGTTGTATCATTATATCATGTAGGAGGAATTATACTAACAGCAGCGCCGGTATCCACGAGGAACTGGCGACGAGAGAGTGTGTCGAAAATATATAATAGGTGACACAGCTGGAGAAATGGGATGGAATTTGTCGCACAATTCCACTGGTCTACCCGTTTAAATTTTCAGGTTTCTTGAAGGTGCAGGGTTGCTCACATTTGCATGCGTTGTTCCTGAAACGATGGTGGTAGAAGCACCAAGGACAAAGAGAGAAAGACCTGTGTCTTTGTGATGAACGTTTGTCTCTTGAATTTCGTCTGTTGTTGGGCCGTGACCGTCTGTCCACTAGAAGTGCTTGAATTGCTTTGGCTAAGACAGCAATTTCCGATGATTCCGGGTTGGAATTGGATGCGGAGGCTATAGCAGCAGGTTTGGTCACGACGGTGGTTACAGCTGACACGTGGTGGTAAGTGTCGGCGACACGGTCGGCGATAACCGTTGTGTTAGATCCTTATCTCCAACGAACATGGACAGTGTTTGGGATAACTGTGGAGGAAGTTTCTCCAACCAAAGCTGCTGTAAGATATTGTCGTCCATTGTGCGTGCTTTCGTAATATTTTCCACGTTTTGAGATTTATTATTGAAAGATCTGATTCACTGTCTAATTGGAATTTAATAGCCTTGCCGAAAATGTTAACTGACGTCCTTAGTTCTTGTTTGACGTACACGGCTTCTATTCTGAGTTTTCCTACAGTACGAACTTTTATGACCGATCTTATTGCACAAATGGCATCTTTTTGTTGAAAATTAACAATCCTTTACCCAATGTATCTATCCACATCTGAAACAAGCGCTCGGTGCTTTTAGTTTTTTCTGAGTTTCGTTGGTTAGTGAATGTTTGCCATTTCGACGGTTTTTTCTTACTTACTTTTTTATATTCGCGATGCCTGCTTCGATATTTCTTGCATCTTTTTTTATAATTTGTACTTTTTGACAATCCTCAGTCAATTTTCGAAGCGTTAAGTTCGATTCATTTTCTAATTTTTTAAGCACTTTGCACCTAATTTCCGCATCTTTTCTGGAGGTTAACCCTTGCGCAAATACAAGGCATTCAAAATTGTCTGCTGTTGGTTCGGACAACTTAAACTCATGACAGTGTGTGTTCACTACAGCTGCGTAAGTGAAAAACCGTCATTATCGTCTTTTACCTCATTCAAACATCTGCAACGCATATGGAAAAGAGACGTTTCCAATGAGAAAAGTTCTGTTAACAAATTTACCGTTTCATTGAATGATAAATCTGCTGTTTTCCGAGGCAAGATGTAATCCACGAATTTATCATGCTCAGCCGTTTCCAATTTTTGTAGTAGAAGTTTGGTTTTCTTTTGATCAGACCAGTTGCTGCAGTCAATATTAAAAAAAATCTTCATAATGCCGAAAATACGCTGTGAATGATTTTTCCTCTTCCTATTGTCTATCGCAGTTCATATTGTATTCTGAGAAAATGCTGACTTGCTTTCTGCATTTACATTATTCTTAACTATTTCTGTAAGCAATTCCTCTCTTCATAATTGACGTTCGGCTAACTGTTTTTGAACTTCTAATTGACGTAAGGCTAACTATTTTTGACCTTCCTTTTGCTGTTCTTCGGTTTGTATTTGACATTCCGCTTACTGTTTTTGCAATTCCTTTTGCTGTTCCTCGAATTGTATTTGATGTTCAGTCCAGTGTTTTTCAAATTGTGACTGACACTTTGCGGCATCGATATGCAACTTGGTCAAATGTTCCAACACTACTTTCAATTCGTCCATTTTGCTTTGACAGCATTAGCAATTTCAAAACGTTCGCTGAATTTAACAAAACCGTTTTATTCTTTCATGTTTCTTCCCCCGGACAATAAAACAGAAAAAAACATATATATATAAAAAGTTCATTGTCTTAAGAAAAAAATCAAGTGTATATTTTTCTCCAGAGAAAAAAAATAACACTCGATTATAGCAGTGAAAACAACAAGTGACGATTTTTTTCTGCGACGAACCTTTTTTTGTGCAAAAGTACAGCATTATCCTTGAAATTCGTGGCAAACTTTTTCCTTTTCAACTCTTTTTTTCGTAATGATCTGATTTTGTTTTTGTTTAGTTACCGTGAACCTTTCAGTTGCAAGTCTTTAGACACTTCCTTAGGCTTGATAACATTTGACTCCGACGTCGTTAGTATTTTTAGAATACTATTTCAATGCGAGTATTTTTTCTATGTCGTTACTGTTTTCGATTTTAGTATGCTCCTTGAATCCAAAGTCGTCAGGTCTATGGTTTATATAATGGATAGAACAATCGATTTGGTTGGTGATTCCCCCAGAACACTTATATATTTTTATGTATTGGAATCACTCCTAAATTAATTAACCGATCATTATGAATTTTTATTGTGTGTATATGTTTTTATATTTCTACATATTTGATTCACTTCTAAACTAATAAGGTATGTTGAAAAAATTTTTCATTGTCTTATAGGATCCTGAGTAACGCTGTGCGGCCTTGCTAGTTGCAATTAAAAAAAGTTAAATGTATAGAATTTCATTTTAGGATTTGTACTAAATTACACTTTTAGACATTATACAAACACATATTAAAAGAACTGTTTGATAAAAGCGCATTTTGATTTAAATCATAAAAAGTATGTATATATTTTCAACTACATTATATTCTAAGCAATACCTGTATTTACTGGTTCTGTTAAAAGTGAGAAAGTACTTATTTTGAACGTGACTGTTATGATATAGGGTTGTGACTTCAATCAATAAAATTAACAATAAACAATACTAATACATCAAACCAAATACTAAAAATATTGAATTTCATTTTTTTCAGATGTTCCTGATTGGACCCTATTATTCATTTTAAATGGAATATGATTTTCTTTAAACATTATTTGATGAAGAAAATTACGTTATTTGAAGAGTAAAGAAGCATCAGTGGAAACATTTCTTATAATGGTCACTACTATTTACGAATGTTATGAAATACTTTTGCAAATTTAACACATCTTGAAATAATGAAATATCTGTTAATTTGAAATAAATAAAATAATAAGGTATTGAATACAAAGTTTTGACTAATGACAAAGCAAACTGTGAAAAGTTAAATTTTTATGAATTGTTTGATTTTCTTATAAAAACCCGTGAAATGTTTTGTATCTTGTGGGATGATACATCCGCATCTAAAACAAACTGATTTGTAAAATTCGAATAAAAAGGGAAAACCTTTTCTTCGTATAAATTATATGAACATTTTTGTCTTATAAAATAATCATTAGTTTAATATGAGAACTCACACTGGTGTAAAACAATATTCTTGTAAAGTGTGTTGATATTCTTGTTATTACACATCATCGTTAATGAGATCTAAGAACTCACACTGTGGAAAACCCACATTCTTGTGAAGTGTGTGGATATTCTTTATCTGAGAAGTTAAAGTTAATGATACCTATCTGAACGCACTGGGAAGGAGACTAATAATTAAAATTGAAATAAAACTTGACGGTAATGTTTAGTGTAAAGTACATACAAATACTTAAGAAAATTTTGAAAAGTTAGCTAAATATATTAGGTGGTTTATATGCTTGTTTTAACACGCAATTGCTAGTCAGAAATGAGTACTCACACTGGGGAAAAGCAACATTCATGTGAGGTTTGTGGATACACTTTTACTAAAAAAATAACGTTAGTGAGACATATGAGAACACACACTGGGGAAAAGCCATATTCTTGTGAAGTGTGTGGATATTCTTGTTCTGTGAAATCATCATTAGAAATACATATTAGAACACACACTGGGGAAAAGCCACATTCATGTGAAGTTTGTGGATATTCTTGTTCTGTGAAATCATCGTTAGCGATACATATGAGAAGTCACACGGGGGAAAAGCCATATTCATGTGAAGTTTGTGGATATTCTTGTTCTGTGAAAGTATCGTTAGTGAGACATATTCGAACGCATACTGGGGAAAAGCCACATTCATGCGAAGTTTGTGGATATTCTTGTTCTCAAAAATCAGCGTTAATGAAACATAAGAGAACTCACACTGGGGAAAAGCCACATTCATGTGAAGTTTGTGGATATACTTGTTCTCATAAATCAAAGTTAGTGAAACATATGAGAACTCACACTGGGGAAAAGCAACATTTATGTGAAGTTTGTGGATATTCTTGTTCTTATAAGTCAAAGTTAGTGAGACATATGAGAACTCACACTGGGGAAAAAGCCAAATTCATGTGAAGTTTGTGGATATACTTGTTCTTATGACTCAAAGTTAGTGACACATATTAGAACTCACACTGGGGAAAAGCCACATTCATGTGAAGTGTGTGGATATTTATGTTCTGAAAAGTCATGATTAGTGAGACATAAGAGAACTCACACTGGAGAAAAGCCACATTCATGTGAAGTTTGTGGATATGCTTTTTCTGATAATTCAAAGTTAGTGAGACATATGAGAACGCATATTGAGGAAAAGCGCCATTCATGCGAAGTTTGTGGATATTCTTGTTCTGAAAAGTCATGATTAGTGAAACATAAGAGAACTCACACTGGAGAAACGCCACATTCATGTGAAGTTTGTGGATATACTTTTTCTGATAATTCAAAGTTAGTGAGACATATGAGAACGCATACTGAGGAAAAGCGCCATTCATGCGAAGTTTGTGGATATTCTTGTTCTGAAAAGTCATGATTAGTGAAACAAAAGAGAACTCACACTGGAGAAACGCCACATTCATGTGAAGTTTGTGGATATGCTTTTTCTGATAATTCAAAGTTAGTGAGACATATGAGAACGCATACTGAGGAAAAGCGCCATTCATGCGAAGTTTGTGGATATTCTTGTTCTCAAAAATCATCGTTAATGCCTTGAATGCCTACTAGTGATATTACCTCAAGTAAAACCACGAATCTGAATACTTCACCAGACTAGATTAATTCTTGTCCTGGAACCCAGTAAGACCATGAGAATAACAGTAAAGATATACTACATCGTATAAAAATGGTTAATTGGGGAGAGGAAAATTATGTTCTCAATTTCTTTACTTACTCAGTGCTTGAGAGATAAAGAACTTTAATGGAAAATTCGAATATCTATGTATCTCATATGACTGCAAGTGTTAGCCCCAGGTCGTGAGCCCCTTGATGTCTGAGAACTTCGACTGAAGTAAAATAAAACAAAGACAGAAAACTCCTATTCATGTGAAGTTTGTGGATATTGTTTTTCTGTAAAATCAAATTTATTGACTCATATGAGAACTCCCACAAAAGAAAAGCAATATTTGGAAACATGAACCACTTCTGATAACAGTAAATTGGAAAGTGACCATGTTCTATTACAAAGACATACCAACAGCAGATACATAAAAGACGAGGCCATCATGCCAGATATTTTAATATGGAACAAGTCCGAAAGAACTGCGATCATTATTGATATTACAATCACAAATGATTTTGACCCTAATAGAGCTGAACGAGAAAAGATAACAAAATATTCGAACACTTGGATTAATAAAAAAGTATCTTCAGAAATACTTAGAAGCAATCCCTGGAAGACCAAGGTGTAAGAAAATACAAATAGCAGTCATCAAGGGAACAGCGTCTATTCTTAAAATAGCCGTCGGATAATTTTACATCATAACATCAAGTGTTAGCTTTAGGAGGCAGCCCCTTGATCTGTCGAAACTAAAAGTAAAATAAAAAGGTAAAATCAATATTTTTCACAATATGTAAGTATTCTTATTTACTGATGAATATGAAATAGAAACTCAATTGGAAAATATCTAAAGAATTCGGATTTAATAAATATTTTTATAAGGATGGAATACTGTTGCCATATCTGCTCAGGAGCTGCTAAAAACAGCCTATCCTGCCTTGACAGCGTACAAAATAGACTTCGTGGCTTAATGGGGGATGCCCTTTTCTCTACCCTGCAACCTCTCTCCCACAGAAGAGACGTTACGAGCCTATCCTTGTTTAATGTTATTTCCATGGCAGGTGCTCGTCTGAACTCCAATCTCTGGTCCCCTCTCGCCAATATTTCACAAAAAACACCCGTCTAGCTGAATCCACTGTGAAAATTTTCCCCACTCTTTATCTGTGCCTAAATCAAAACGTAAATTCCATGAACAAAGCTTCTTTCTTAGAACTGCACGCCTGTGGAACTCTGTTTCGTCTGTCTGCCTCCAACCTGACTACAACTTGGATGTCTTCAAGGCCAATTTTAACAAATTCCTAATGAACCGCCCCCTTAAGTAAACACTTCATCAAATCTCCACACTAATGTAATGTACTTGCAATAACCCTTATCCCTGAGTTGCTTCCGGGCCTTAATAAGTGGTGATCACTGTGTAAAAAAATAGAACTAAAGACTATAATACAATATGAGAAAGTAATGAATTGTTTAAAAAGACTAACTTGCAAGAAAGTAATATAATTGTTGTGATACAGGAAATTGTGCTAATGAAATATCTTATTGTTGCGCCCTTTTCTTATGAATGTTTCATTATTAATTGGCCACCTGTCCACATTAATAGTATGGACACAAACAATATTATGAATCAGACATATTTTTGCGACTGGACTGTACCAAATCTTTTTTATATAAACTATGTAGTGCGTTTTTTCTTCACATTTATTAAATATTACATACAAATATGATAACGCATACAATAGAAACTCTCGTATGAATTTGTGGTCTTTTTTTATTTTTAGTTATTGTTTGATCTGCTAGAAATTATCTTCCTGAACCCTAAATTAACTCAGACAAAGTGAACACAAAATTATTAAATTGAATGCCTCCCCCTCCGACAAATACCATTCATATATTTAAGTTTTTAGTGGGACTCATCAGTATTGGTACAATAACTCGCCTACAACTATTGGAATATCCCTTTGTTTACCAGCGTTACCCTCATGAAACGTTTAATTCAAGGGTTTAGTTTTCATTTATGTCTACCCTATTGTCAGTTGCCTAACGTTAATAAAACTATATATTTATAAAAGTGAAATTGTCTTTGTGTATCTGTGTTTTTACATTTTACTACCAAACAACGCTGTCAAATTTCAGTCAACAGACTAAAGATTGGACATAAGGGTTCTGCAGACTAGACATTTACATGAGGGGCTTTTAACAATCTCATAAATAGGAACTTGGAACAATTGTTCACAATAAGCATAAATTTTAGAATATCAATATTAAATAAGTCAGTGGCCGCTATCTGTTATGGCCTAACTAGAATCTTATGGAGCATTGGGAGTTCAATAATCTGCACTCTGTTGTGCTTCTATAATATGCTACATTGCTATCCTGTGTTGTCTATGTATTTATGGTGTGCCAAACAACACAACTTTTTGCTCGGGATTTACATGTTTCGGTGTTTATAGTGTATTTTTGTAATACTGTTTTTTGAATTGGTTTGGGTATTATTATTCTGTTTGATTTCAATAATATTCCATTTTAAATGGACAGTTCTTCTCGATAGGGCCAATAAGACCTTTTATTTTAATTCCAATTCTCTGAGTGTGTCAGGCTAACCGCTTAGTGTAATGTCCCTCAATTCATAAAGTGTTTTCTCCCCATTTTTTGATTGATTTACATGAGCTAGTTTTGGGGTTAAAAATCCAACAAAATCCACCCTCTGGTCCAAGTCAATGGCTCTTTAGCTTTTTTTATTTGATAACCATGAGAATCCATCCACTGATGTCATATCTTTTCCACGGCAATGTACAATCGACATATCATATACTTGCAAATTTAACAGTATGCATTGGAGTAGAGGTGGGGCTGCAATCAACTTATTTAAGTTGATCATTTCCAGAGGCTTATAATCGCTTTCCACCTGAAACGTACTCCCATAGATGTATTCCTGAATCGTTCACAGACTATAAACATTTGCAAGGAGCTTTCGCTCTATGTTGGCATTGCGTTGTACAGCCTCTGTTAAAGATTTTGATGAAAATGCTATTGGGTTTACAATCTTGATGGAAGGCGTCACCACGTTCTCTACTTGGTGCATGAACTTGGATGACGGTGTGCTTTTTCTGTCAACTAGTACTTCACTTCTTTCTAAGGAGATCTCTCAATCGGGTTCTAAGATCTGACATGTGGAATGAAAGGTGGCATATACCTATGATTTCCACCAGCTTCTGCATGTCGGTAGTGTTCAATGGTCTATGTAACATTTTTATTTCAGTGACCTTGATGGGATTAGGGTTCATACCTTTTAGATTGTAGAGTGCACCAAAAAACGGAATCTGTTTCTCATTGATTTAACACTTTTCGCGGTTGAAACAAATTCCTTCCTACTATGCAATCCTCATTAAATTGTGAAGTTGCTTTTCATGCTCTCCTTGGGTTCCTTCAAAAGCAATGACATCATCGATCAGCCTTAGAGTTCCGGGGCCCTTCTACAGGATCATCTCTCTTTTAGATAAACATACTCTGAGACATCTCCAGATAAAAAGGCATCCGTTGGAAACATAATCTTCCAAAAGAGGAGTTGAAGTTTATAGTCTCTGGTCGAGGGTAATCCTATGATAGTAGGTCCTTTTTAGATTTTGTGGTTTATAAATGGAGTTTGTAGATAAATAAAACTAGTTTTTACTGATGTTATATCAATTCTAATAAATTACATATTAGCTTCCAATATGTGCAATCGAAATTACCTTAATATTACTGAAATTTGAAAAACAACAACTTTAATCGTGTTACCCGGTGAAAAATTGAGGCCATCTTGTTTTAATCCAAAGGAAAAATTACCTCTCTTTTGAACTTTCCTGTGTCTTATAATTGTTTGTTCAAATGGTATTTTTATTTTCTTTAATAAATAATCTTCTACCCCATCGATTTTCGTAATTTTTGGATATACTCATCTTAAAAATATGAGTAATACGTAGATATGATTGTTTACATGTGAAACTCAGTATTAAGATTGTGATATTACCGTCCAGGAAGCGGTTGAGCTCCCCAAATAAGAGGTGAACACTCTAATTCACTGAAGAAAAACGGGCAGATATGACTTTTTGTTGAATATTTGTGTGCCCAGTGTACAGCAGAAAAACCTCGCTGAGAAAAAAAAGATATACGATTTTATTTATAACTCGACAAAGAATATCATTTTGAGAGATGTGACGAAAACATATTTTGGGAGTCGGTGCAAATGAATGTTGGCTCACTGTTTAGAGAAGAGGTGTTTGGATTTTGAGCATATTTACCTGGAGCTGAGGTAAGAGGGTCATGAGAAAACAGCTTGCAGGTTCACAGGTGCAACTCATGGGAGAATCCCCATGTTCTAAGGAGACCAATCGAAATAGGAATTGTCTTATCGCCAGACGGTGATCTGTTGAGTTACTGTTTTTTCAGCATACGACCAACCTGCAGAGCAAACGACATATCTACTCTTAACTCAAGGAGCACTGAGAAAAACCCGGCCATGATTGAAGACTGATTAAATGCGACATGGGAAAAGATCAGACGGGGTCCTGCTGCAGGAGAAGGTCACACGATTTCCAAAGTTTCGTCAAAATATTGTAGAAGCGCCCAGTTGATTCATCTTTTGTTCCATCGAGGAGCGGTTGTCCTGCTACGCTTATCAGATATAGCATCAACTTTAGCTTTCAGAAAGGTTGGGAAGTGCTTTTATAAGGTTTGTAAAACTTTCTGTCCGACGACTACTTTGTTTTTATATAGAGTCGAAAGATATTAGTTCAAACTTATTAAACATTCCTTCATTGTCCCTCTGAAACCATTTACAGAGTGAACACGGTTGCTGTTTCTGGTGCTTATATTGCTTCCTTTGTATTTTGTATATCTCGGCGTCCTGGATTACTATTTGCCCCCTTCCTTATTAATAGTGTTGGCATATGCTATACTGCTTTCTCGTCTTTGTGGGTGCAGACTTTACCCCAATGAATTTTCTATCCACAAGCTGAACATATCCTACCCTATACTGGGAATTTTCTACTTGTATTGTAGCTTTTCATTGTTAATAATTCTTGTATTTCACTGTACCTATCTATTTTTCATTTCGTTTGTAGACTTCAGCTACTTGTCTCATGTGGTCATGTTTCCTGCCACAGTTTATAGCTCCCTGCGGTATCAAATATTTACCTTTGCTAGAAGTTGTTTTTGAAATTCTGGATGCTTTGTTCCAGATATTACTTGCCCTATAATTTGTTCCTCTGTTTCCTTGAAATCTCGGAATTTGCACCTGAATGTCTGTAATTTACATCTGGCTAGAAAACTATCGAACTTCTCTGATTCCCTTTATTTATATTGACGCAGATATAAAGGAACAATATGGAAATACAATCGTGGTTGTAATCATTCTTTGAATTTTCACAAAATGATTTTTAGTGTCGGAATTGAAATTCCCAGGCCAACTCGATTTTCGCGCTGTAACTCACAGAGCGACTTAGCTACGTCACTAGTTTAAGTGCTTTCTTAAACATTGCAGGGGATGCTAGGATTAAATTTTAATGTAGAGTTAAATATCTAGAATTTTAACAATCTAAATGAAGGATCCAAATCTAACATGCGAATAGAGCTTCCATTCTTCTTAACCGGGTAAGAAATATAGATAAAGTACATAGCTCATCTAAGAATGGAATTTTTCTCCATAACGGTGAGCATTCTAGTATTCAGTCATAGCAGTATTGACGGTGAAATAAGTGATACCCCCCTCAAATCAATAAAACAACTTAGCAATTAAACTAGTTATTATCAAAAATTAAATTAGCAATTTGGGGACTGTAAATTTATTTAAATAATAATTCAATGGATTTTTTCTATCTGACACCCTAAGTTGGTAGAATCCATGCTGATTTACTTGTTTAGATACTTCACTCCCTGTTCTAAATGTTTTTCTTGCCCATAAATGCAGGAGTAGACATCTTCCCATCGGAGTGAACCACACGTGTAGCCATGGGTGGTTTTTGCTGTAAGAATAATAATTAGAGTATATGTAATATTTTATTTATTTAGACACCCAAGAATACAACGCATGAATTATATGACATGAGCAGCATAAGTGTTTAATAACAGATGCAGGTTAAATCCATGAGTCAAAAAACATTCTTCAAGAGTACAAACAAAATTTATATACTTAATTTGTTAAAAAAGTCATCGTAGTACATTCTGGATCTGTCTGATTAAATTAATTATTAAATAATAGATGCCTTCTAGTAATCAATGAACCAAAAACATCAAACGGCTTTAATTACATCCCCTTAACCGTTATATGAAATAAAAATCGACCCAGTTTCAAACAGAATTAACTAGTAGTACTTAACAACATAATTGGATTATCTCCCTTCATAATTATCCTAGCCGACTTCTAGAAAGCGAACTATAACGATGCTGCTGCTGATGATGATAGTGGCCTTCCTTTTCCTAATTTTTCTCCTTTGGAGAAAGACGTTTTTTAGAACTCTATTGGGAAGTACTAAACTGCTAACGTTATTGTATTCTCAGTCATTATAAGACAACTAGGTCTTACAACTGGAAGATTAATACCTGTTATTAAAAGACAAGCAAGTCTTACAACTGGTAAATTATTATTTTCAAAGGATTAACGAAGGAAACAGCCGCGTGGAGGAGGTCTTTTCTGTAAAGAACAAAAATTAATTTCGCCGACCGCACGAGCAGAATATCGCCCCTAGAAAGAAAATACCCTCTTTGACAAATTTTTCAACCGAAGTTTCCCTCAGAAAGGAAATCTTCAATAATACAAGAATTTACTCCGTATTTGTACACATAAAGCCTACCAAAGTGGATTTATGGTCTTCTGTTTCTCCCCTTTGAATTAAAAGGCACCTGAACCTTCACAAAGGGAAAATACTTCTTTCATCCATTTTACGTCAAAGAAACTTTTTGGTTGTGATTCCTTTCGGAAAAGAAAAAAAAGAACATTTTGTCAAAGAAAGACTGAACATTTCGTTAAAAGAACTGAGTTCAAAATAAGAACTGTTTTCCGTTTTTATGTGCTATTTTCTTTCAGCCTTTCTTGCAAGTAAGGATTGACGTCTTTTTTTTGTATTTTTATATGTATTTTTAAATGTTACTTAAGGGTGTTTCATGTTTTAATTTTGATTCTTTGATATTTTCATATATTTTATTTCTTTATGAATTGGACACACAAAACAAAAGTTGTATCAATTTACGAAAGAAATCCTAACAAACAAAACAATTTTCATCCCATTTTTTGTTTTTGTATTGAATTCCTGGAATGAAAAGTAAGTTATTTTCTTTTTATACACTTTAAAAAAAATTACATCCAATAACTTTTAAAATAATCGGAAACATTAAAAGAAGTTTGTTTTTATTGCATTCCAATGAAAAATATTGAGTTCGACATGCTTTATAACATACGTGAATAAAAAAAAACTTTGGTGTTAATAATGCACTTACTGATCCGCGCTATTTTTTAATCGTATTTCAAAGTTTAATTAAAGTTTTATATGTTCTTTTTTTATTTAATTGTAAGATTAAAATACAGAATAGGTACAAAACACCCTCCTCTCCCCATGTTTAGAATGGCTTTTTAAATAATAACGTTATTATTTCAGCACGGATCAATAAGTACATGAGTACCAAAAGTTTGATTCTCCCATTTAAAAAAAATCTTCTAAATATATATTTTTCAATCTGACATTTATATTTTTGTACAAAATGTGTTTATTTCAGTAAAACTTATGGATTCTGAGAAAATAATAATAATTATCATATACAAAATAATTTAATTCGAAGTTGGTTGAATTGTTAGACAACTGAGCACAAAAAGCTTTTTTAATATTTAATTGTTTTAACATGTTACAACGAGGGACCAGATTAACGGAGAGTGTCACCAATGTTGCGATGGTGAATAGGATAACGTTTTTTCTAGTATGTCAACGTAAACAAAACCATTAAAAGGTGTCCGAATCAGCGTTAAGGCGAAGACGAATATGAAAGTTCATAAAATTGTTTTATTTAAGCATAGAAAGAAATAATAAATCTTATTTTATATTGTTGTCATTTTAACGTGTGTGTTGATTGAACACACGAAAAAGAAAAGATAAATAATAAATCGATGTTTGTTGTGAGAAAATGTTCTTGAAACGAGTGTCCTGGAAACAAGTGCTACGTTTTTAACTATATGCACCTATTTAAACAAACAATCAGTGAAAGTGACTCGTTTGGTGGACATCGATAAGTCGGGTAATGTGAACAGAAGTTTATCTACTGTAGAATTAAACCAACAGCTCAGTTTTGTTGGACAATATTTATAAAATTTAATGATAAAACAGAGGCCTGCAATATTTGTTTTCAAGAACGATATCTATGTTCAAACTAAATGTACATGCTATTTTTAATGATTAATGTGTTAAATATTAAATGTATTAAGGTCGAAGAAACGGGTCTGTACTGCAAAAATAGCTTAATCAGTTGTGTTAATTTTGAATAAGTGTATCATAGGTATCCACAATATGTGTCAAAGTTTTAAACACCTCCTGCATGCAACACTGTGTAACTGTAATTTTATTTAATATTATCATCCTTTTTTACCATTTAAAAGAAGAAGCTTTAAATAAAGTGCTGGTGCTTGTACACTTTATTGCCGAAGTTTTGGGGTTAAAAGTTCAACAAAATAGACTCTCATGTCCAAGTCAAGGGCTTCTTATTTTTTTATTTGGTAGTCTTGAAAATCCATCCAGTGATATCATATCATACCCTTACACACTTAACAGCATGCATTGGAGAGGGGGGTGCAATTAAATTTGTTGAGTTGATAATTTCCACAGGCGTCTGATCACTTTCAACCTAAAACGCACTTCCATGGATGTATGACCTGAATTGTTCCCAGATAAAAACAACTGCAAAGAGAGAGTTTACATGTAAGTTTTCCATTGTCTTTAATGGCATCTCATGATTACCTTGTTTGATTTTTTCGGATCTAAAAACAGGCGGAGTTTCCATTATCTTTACGAACATCAACACAGCTGTTGGCCCATTCTGCAGTCTGTGTTACTCTTCGTATGACACCTTGTTTTACCACTTTTTCCAAGTCAGTTTGGGACATTTTCTCTGAGCACGTATAACAGGATGGTTGTTTGGTTTCAAGACAATATGGTATTCACCTTCAAAATTATCGATACTGTTAAAACGGTATGGCTACATATTTACCAGATCCTGTGTTAATATTATTGAAACTGGGGTGTCTTGGATTACACAATGTTCAGTTACCAGTTGAAGGTCTCTGGTCCAGGGTAGTCTTATGATAGTAAGGCCTTTCTGTTGGCACAACAAGAACTTGACTGTTTTCCATTTTCCTTTGTGTGAAAAAGGTATTTTTATGGATCCGTGCGGCTTAATATTAAAACAGGTATATGCAGTTGGTGGTGCTTCAACACAATTAATGCAAGATTTTGTTGTCGATAAATAAAGTTTTCAAATAAGAAAAAATAGTTTCTACTGATGTTATGTCAATATACGGAATAATCACATTCGACACCGGTTTCCGTCAGATCACCGAAGTTAAGCAACGATGAACCTAGCCAGTAACAGGGAGGTGACCATTTGAGACTTGCAGGCGTTGTATGTGCTCTCCGCTTATCTCGGCATTGCTTGCAGTCGTCCTGGATCTCTCCTTGCCGTGCCGATTCAGGAGAGGTGTGGTTGGTTATTGAGCAACCCTTGCCACACAATTACAGGCGCGGCTGCCCCCACAGGGGCATCTTTCGGGACTAAACGAAGGCATCGATGTCAATTTTAATAAATTACAATGGTAGTTTCCAAATTATGCAGTCGAAATTCCCTGAATATTACTAAATTATGAAAAAAAATATAACTTTAATCGTGTTAGTAGAAGAAAAATTGCGGTCATCTTGTTTCGTTTGAAACGGATAATTACCTCTCTTTCGAACTCTCCTATGTCTTATGATAGTTTTCTTGAAATTCTATTTTTATTTTCTTTAATAAATAATTTTCTACCTTATCGATTTTCGTAAGTTTTCGATATAATCATCTGAAAAGAATACGTTGATACTCTTGTTTTCACGTGAAATTCAGTATTACGATTTCAGAAATTTCGTCCTAATAATGTAGAAGCGCCCGGTTGGGTTATCCTTGTTGCGCCGATGAGTGGTTGTTCTGCTACACTTGTCAGGTGTGGGAACATTTTCTGGAAGGTACGTAAGCTCTTGTATTAACTTAAGCTTTCAGAAAGTGTGTGCCTGGGCGGTTGGGAAATTTATTACAAGGTTTGTAAAAATCTCTGGCCGACTGTCACTTTGTTTTTGGATAGAGTCGAAAGACATCAGTTCAAACTTATTAAATATCCCTCCATTGTCCCTCTGGAAGCCATTTACATATTGCACACGGTTAGTTGTAGAAGAATTTTGGGGGAACTTTTGACACCCCTAACACGAAACTGCAAATAAAATATAAATAACTCTTAATTTCTCTTTTAAAGGTGGGTTGTTTATTTTCTTTATGGAATATACTTCCAAAATATACTATTAAAATTGTATAAAAAATAATCGAAATATGATATTTTATTAAAAAAAAACGTGTTTACAAAGTGGCAGCGCGTTTCCATGCAGCCATTTTTTACATAATGAAATCAATTGAATTTTACGAGTTAAATATTTTTCAATTTTTAAACTTTAAAAATCTATCAAAATGTTTCTATTTATTCAATTCTTACATTTTCAGGGTCAATGTGAAATTTTATGCCCTTTCCAATAAACCAAATATAATATTTTAGACAAACCTTTTTTTAACCCCCCCATTTTGAAATGGCTATTTAAATTTATATAATGCATTAATGTACCAAAGTTTTATATATCACCAATTGAAGATAAAAGATTAATAACTAATATATTATAAATTAAAACAAAAAAAAAGTAATTGATTTAAATTTACCTGTAAAGTCCAAAGTGTAAAAACTTTTTTTTTAAACCACGTTGATTTCTTGTTATTGGAAGCCTATGTTCTGCTTATATTGTCCAGTAAGTCATGGACGATAACAACAATTTCTTTTTATTTCATTCAATATTTTCTTTTTTTTACATATTTAAAAAAAAATTCATATAATAAATCAAATGTATGTATTTCTTTGAGAAAAGAAAAAACATTCCTGTTGTGTTTTTTTTTAAAGAATAACCTTATGAGTAAAATTTGACTAATTTAAAACTATGGGAACACATTTTTCTCCAAATTAAAGATACACGCCTAACGCGAACGTCTAGTTTTTATGTCCTTTTGTTCATCCGTAGGTCAAAAAAGGAGAAAGATTACTTCCGGTTTTTCGAAAAATGCTTCCATTATGGCGCATTTTTCAAATAGCTGTTTAAAAATTATTTTATTTAAAAGATAAATGGAATTTAAAATATAAATATGGATAAATTCTAAACAATGAAAAATGGGACTACACATTGAATTGTTTTTTTTTTGGTAAGTGATTTTTTTGGAATTTATGTCCATTTTTTATACTTGAAGGAAGAAAAATTTCATTGTTGTCTTCAAATCTTTTTTTTTTTAAATTCGAGTTAAAAAAACAAATATTGCATAATTTGCTATTAAACCTGTTATTTAAAAAAATAGTCTTGGTTCCTTTAATTGAAACAAAAAATTAACGTTTAAATTCCATTTTTAAAGTAATTATAAGCTTGTAAAAATAGGAGGGCGAATTATTCAATATTTTTCACGCATTCTAAAAATCGGTTTCTGACACTGCTAGCACATTGTTGCTGTGTTTCTGCTACTTGTACTGTTTCCTTTGTTTTTCTTGACGTCCTTGTTTACTATTTGCCTCCTTCCATGTTGTGAGTGTTGCCACATTCTCTGCTGCTTTCTCATTTTTGTTGGTGCAGATTTGACCCAATAAATTGTCCGCCAATGTGGTCTATGGAAGCTTCATGTCTCCTGTCACAGCTTATAGATCCCTGCAGCTTGAATCTATAACCTTTGCTAGAAGTTGTGATACGTCTACAGTTTATCGCCGAAAATGGAGACGCCATATTTTTCGTGCACCTGTCGTTAAAATCCGAGGGAGAAATCAATATTTTAAACTATGGCCGAGGTAGTAAATAAATAACATAAAAAATTAAACTAGATATTAATTACTTCCGGATAGAACTATAACAAAAGTAAATAAAGAAAGTGAAAGAGAACATATATCCGTAATTGTTTAATTGGAAATGTTAATTAATGAAAACGGGAAAGTTTTTCAAGAAATGTATATATATATATATATATATATATATATATATATATATATATATATATATGCATATATATATATGCATATATATGCATATATATATGCATATATATGTGCATATATATATATGCATATATATATATATGTATATACATTTCTTGAAAAACTTTCCCGTTTTCATTAATTAACATTTCCAATTAAACAATATATATGCATATATATATATATATATATATATATATATATATGCATATATATATATGTATATATATGCATATATATATATATATATATATATATATATATATATATATACATTTCTTGAAAAACTTTCCCGTTTTCATTAATTAACATTTCCAATTAAACAATATATATCCATATATATATATATATATATATATATATATATATATATATATATATATATATATACTATTAAAACAGACAATGGAGAAAACATTATTATTGAAAACAGAAAATGAAAATTACTTATTCATAATTGTCTAAACTGTGTGGGCGCAATTTGAAAACAAAACATTTCACTGCATAAAAATGTATAAAAATATGATTGTAAAGACATTTATTGAAAAGTTTGCGTAAGAAAATATTATTTTAATAAAACAATTTTATAATGAAAGCAACATTGGGTTTTTATAAAATAGTTTGCTCTTTTTTCGAACAAATAAATTATTTGAATGAAACTTTTTGGAATTAAAGCAACTTTAAAGTGTCAACAACAAATTAATTTAAACCGAACAATCATTATCCAGTTTAATTTTTTTGTGTTATTTATTTCCTGCTTCGGTCATAGTTCACAATACTGATTTTCGAATTTTAATGACAGGTTCGCGAAAAAAATGGCGTCTTCATTTTCGGCGATAAACTGTAGAAGCACCGAAGTTGTTTTTGAAGTTCTGAATGCTTCGTCCCAGATATGAGGTGCTCTATAAGTTGTTCCTCTGTTTAGTGGACATCTCGGAATTTGCACTTTAATGTCTGTAATTTATATCTGCCTAGAATGTCATCTAAATTCTCTGATTCCTTTTATTTATATTGACGCGCCAGGGGCGATATGGAAATACAATTGTGGGTTATCTTTCAGATGCAAGGTTCATTGTTTACTTGCGGTTTTAATGATGTAAGATTCCGTTGTACGGAAGACCAAATCGGCCAAAATGTCTATGATGTTTGTATTGGCGCTTTTCTTCGTATTTTTAATAACATTTTTTTGCACCATTTACAAGTTCTTTTTACAAATAATTTTTTTAATACTGTAATAGTAAAATAAAGATACATTTATTAATTATACGGAATAAGTATCTCGTAATGTTTTCACACGAGATTTTTTTTCCTGTTGATTTCTCTTTGTTTTTTAATATTAAAATTGATTTAAAGTGATTTTCAAGCCTTTAACATGACGGAGTTTATAATGAAAACCAAATTGCCGTTAAAATTAAAATAATCTTTATTAGAAATTTGTAACAAAAAAAACAAAATTATAAAACTATTAGATTATAATTAAGAACTTTTAATTAAACAACGTGAACATTTTATAATGAGTGTTTTCATGACATGTATTTTTAATAATAAAAAAGTGAACTTTTTTACTTAAACTTCATAAAAAAACGTATCCAATATAGAATTTTACAAAAATAATTTTACTATTACAGTATTAAAAAAAATATTTGTAAAAAAAAAACTTGTAAATGGTGCAAAAAAATGTTATTAAAAAATACGAAGAAAAGCGCCAATAAAAATATCGTAGACGTATATTATCATTTAAACAGTATATCAATTTAAATATTTAAATTCAGTAAATAAATTTAAATATTTAAATTATGGCCGATTTGGTCTTCCGTACAACGGAATCTTACATCGTTACAATCGCAAGTAAACAAGGAACCTTGCATCTGAAAGATAACCCAATTGTGGTTGTAATCATTCTTTGAATTTTTGCCAAATGAAAATGAAAATTAATTGAAATTTTTTCATCATAAGAAGCGAAAATGGCTTCAACGATCTACTTGCGGTATTTCGCGATGATCACAATAAGTGAATATGCCGCGTTATTAATTTAAACGTCATTTTATTATTAAAACGTTTATTAAAACGTAAATAGTAACTTCCGGTTCAAGTGTGGTGACGCTGCTGTATAACAACGTCGATTGTTTTAATCGTATTAATGTTATAATTTATTTTATCTTTAAGCATCGATATAATTTATTTCATTATTTAATATGCTTTTAAGCATTTATATAATTTATTTCATTATTTAATATGATTAAAACATGATTGGAAAACAATTGCACATTTTTAAATAATGAACGGACATTTTTATACGAGGAACGAAATAATGATTGCACCGTTTTCCGTTCATTTTTCTTATACAGTTGATTTTTCTCTTTAAATAATTTCTCGTTTAAATCGTGTTTTTCATCTTTTAATTTTGATTGTTTTATATTTTCATATATTTTATTTCTTAATGAATTTTACACACAAAACAAAAGTTGTATCAATTTACTAAAAAAATCCTAACGAGCAAAACAATTTTTTGTGTTTTGGACACATCAGAAAATACGAATTTATCCCACTTTTTTTCGTATTGAATTCCTGGAATGAAAGGTAAGTTTTTTTTTAACACCTTCAAAACAATTTACATCCAATAACTTTTTAAATAATCTGAAACATAAAAATAAGTTTATTTTTATTGCAATTGAGTGGGTTTTGCTAGTTTTTTTTTTTTTTTTTTTTAGTTTTTAACGATTTTCAGACTCTGTAGATGACCATAGACATTTTTATCTTGTTCTAACGTAAACTCATCACTAATTTTTTTAAAAATAAATAAACGCTTCCAAATAAGTATAAAACACACGAAAGACTTATTCAGATACGTAGAAGAGTAATGTTTTCGCCATTACTAACATTTATTTGTAATATATTGGTTTTGTCTTTTATGACGGTTGTTTTATTGTCTAAACTATAAAATGGTGCTTTTGTTAATTAATTTGTTAGGTGAAATGACGAATTAGTTATCAATGACATCCTTCCCCGTGTTAAGATTGGCTTTCTAACTAATAACGTTAAAATTTATTTTGTCTGTGTGAGTTTGTTCCTTATGGACTCCTAAACAACTGTGCTAGTATATATATATATATATATATATATATATATATATATATATATATATATATATATATATATATATGTGTGTGTGTGTGTGGAGAGAGAGACTCTGTATGTTCAAATTAATTTAAAAACGTCAATTTTGCAAAATAAAATGTAATACAATGTTTAATTTTATGTCATATATATAATTCTTTCATTGCATATATTTTAAAGGCTATTAGAGCATAATAGCCAAACATTTAAAATTACACAGATTATAAAGAGTTACAATTTTTTTTTTATTTTGGCTTTTCGTATTGCGGTAACATTTTTATGTGTTTTAGCACATTTTTTTTTATTTGGTTTATTTTATAATGGTATGAATTTATTTTTACAATGAGGGACCGACCATATTTTTTAATTTATAAAGTTTAAACTACCAATAGAACAGTATGCATATAATTAGTTTTGAAAATTTCTCTCGATGTATGACCAAGTGAAGTATTTATTGCAGCAGGTTTAGGTCAGAGGAGGAGGGAGGCGAGTAAAAGAACGGTATGAAGTAATAACACTTCTGCTTATGCCAAGCTTGGGTTTGCCAGTGGTTTGCACATGATTGCACCAGGAGATCACTAGCTGTGTGTCAGAAACTTTGTGAAAATATTGAATAATTCGACCCCCTGTTGTTCCAAGCTTATAACTATTCGAAAAATGTAATTCAAACCCTAATTTTTTTTATTAAAGGAGGAAGGACAAAGGTTTCATTTAAAAAAAGAAACCAACGTGATTTAAAAATAAAAAGGTTCTAAACTTCGAACTTTACAGGAAAATTTCTAAAAAAAAAACACTACTTTTTTGTTTTAAATTTAAATATATTATTTATTGATCTTTTATCTTCAATTTGTGATATATAAAACTTTGGTGAGTAAATTAATTATTTACTTTTTAATAGACATATCAAAATGGGGGCGTGAATTAGAAACAAGATTTGTCTAAAATATTATAATCGGTTTAATGGAAAGGGCATAAAATTTCACATTGACCCTGAAAATATCGTAAAATAGAATGAATAGAAAAATTATGATAGATTTTTAAAATTTAAAAATTGAAACATATTGAACCCGTAAAATTCAATTGACTTTATTACTGTTTTTTAAAAAAAACAAAAGAATAATATTTATTTTTATACAACTTTAATAGTTTATTTTGGAAGTATACTCCATAAAGAAAATAAACAACCTACTTTTAAAAGAGAAATTACGAGTTTTCTTTTTATATTTTATTCGCAGTTTCGTGTTAGGGGTGTCAAAAATTCCTACAAAAATTCTGATACACCTAGTAATGCGGCATATTCACTCATTGTGATCATCGCTAAGTACCGGAAGTTCCGGAAGCAGACGATAACTAGTAGATCACTACACTCTTTAGCACATCCAGGTAGACTTTAGTGTTTAGCTGCAACTTAAAAGAAAACCGGTTTTCATCAAACGGAAATTGTGTCATGTTGTCTCTTCTGTGATGATGATTGTATCGTTTGTTTTTTTGACATTATTTCATAAAATTCACTCCATCATATTATCCCCCGCCCTGATACACCACTGCCTGTTTTCTTCTCTGTTTGCAAAGCACATAATCACTGCACTCCGGCCAAGCATTTGACCTCCAACAGATTCGAAAACTGCCATAAATTATGCCAAACCCTCATAACTCACTTGTTTGTTTTTTTTTCAACAGAAACTGACAAACAAATGCAAATCCTTAACCTATTATTTACAAGTTTAAGTGCAAGGTTAAAAACAGAAAATGTTCTTATGTTCGAATAAGAAATGAAAGTTCATTAAGGTTAAGCGTTAAAAAATTGACTCTTTTTCTCATCAGAAGATTAAATTATTATTTTGTTTCTTCAAATATTTTCTGAGAAAATATTAATTTTTGAACAGTACTAAGAAATGTTAGTAAAAATTTAAAAAGTTTAATTTGAGTATTTTTTTCTTTTTAATATTTCTTATATCAAGTGGCTTCATACTTTGTAGCAACTTTTATATAAACAAACTAAATGACTCTTTAATTACTGTATTTAAATCTGACTGTAAAAAACTTTATCATTTAGAATGCTTCTCTTACATGTAAGTTTAAAATTAGAGTTTAAATATATACTATATAAAATAAGTTTTAAATAACAGTTTAAATATATACTATATATAATAAGTTTAAAATAATTGTTTGATTATATACTATATAAAATAAGTTCAAAATAATAGTTTAAATATATACTATATATATTAAATTAATTTAAAATAACAGTTTAAATATATACTATATAAAATTAGTTTAAAATTAGAGTTTAAATATATACTATATAAAATAAGTTCAAAATAATAGTGTAAATATATACTATATAAAATAAATTTAAAATTAACAGCTTGAATCTATACTATATAAATTAAGTTTTTAATAACAGTTTAAATATATACTATATATAATAAGTTTAAAATAATAGTTTAAATATATACGATATAAAACAAGCTAAAAATAGCAGCTTAAATCTATACTATATAAAATAAGTTTAAAATTACAATTTGAATGGTGTCATGTCTTTTCTGTGGTCACAATTGTATCCTTCCACCCTGTAACTTTGTTTTTCTACCACATATCGTAAAATTCATTCCATCATATAATGCACACACACACACACACACACACACACACACACACACACATTATATATTATGTTAACGTTGAGCATTACAAAAATGATTCTTTTTCTCATCAGAGAATTGAATTAGAATTTTATTGCTTCAAATACTTTCTGAGAAAATATTAAACGTTTTAAAAAGTATTTAGAAATCGTAGATAAAATTTCAAGAGTTTTGTAATGAAAACAGGACGATAAGTTTTCGTCTAGTAATCTTTATTATTCAATTAGGAATTCGACTATTGTTCTACTCAACAAGCCGAAATACACAGCTTTTATAGTCTTGGATATAAAGGGAGATAATCCATATTCACAACATACAATGCTCAGTGGAATAATTTCAATTTAATTGCCGAGTAAAGTTTGCTGTAAAATGGAAAAGAGGATAATTCATGACAGTGTGGCTTGTCAATGCTTGTTGAAGTGATGTCAACTATGGGTAGACTGTTAGCGAATTTGTTCATGCTCCGAGTAGCTGGTCTGCCAAACTGTTTTTAATCAATTCACTGCTCATGTAACTCGTTATAATACATACCATATTCCAGTACCTTCTTTTCCCAAACTGTAGATTATCATCTTGCTGTTTTCCAAATAAAGGTAAATAGTTATCTGTTGCCTTTGGTTTAAATAATTTCACTATCAAGTGGCTTCATACCTTTCTGTAGCGACTTTTATGTAAACACGCTACATTACTCTTTACTTATTACATGTCCGGTTTCATTTTCGAACAGGTGTTCAGTGGATTATTGGATATGTTGATCATTTGATGTAAATCACATAAAACATGAAATAAAAAAGTAAATCTTGTGAAAAAGAAGAAATTAAAACGTTATACCCAATGAAATTTGCTTGAATGTTTTTTATTTGTTTATATTAATACATTCAAAATTTTTATATCCTCTCGATATTTAAACATATTAGTTTGGAATAATAGGATGGACGGATTGAGGAATACATGAGAAGAAATATAAAATGTTGCCAAAACAAAGAAAATATTAGCATCGATCTAAAATTGTGTGTATATGTATGGGTGTGTTATATATAGGAGTACAGAACAAACAATTTATTGCAACACCTGTGTATACTTTGTAGTGGTGATTAATACTTATATTTCTTTTTGTGTGTGTGTATGGGTGTGTTATATTGTGTACATTGGGTGTTTGTGTATATTTCCCTATCAAATTAATCTGTCAATTTTCAGTATACAGACTAAAGATTTGACGTAAGATGTATTGAGATTTGGGAAAATCTTTTTACTCGGTTTTCGGCCAGAAATACATGAGAAGAAATAGAAAATATAGTTGCAAAAACAAAGAGAATATTAGAATCTATCTAACATTTTGTATGTATGGATGGGTGTGCTATATATAGGAGAACAAACAATTAGTATATCACCTGTGTGTAACTTGTAGGGGTGATTAATATTTCAATTTCTTTTTGTGTGTATGGATGGGTGTTATTTATAAAAAAATTGGAGAATAAACAATTTAACACACCACTTAACCTAAGTCATATGATTATAAAAGTTTTTTGTTAAAACGTAAATAATATTGTTAGATAAAATGTTCATTATAAACTTCTTGCTATTTAAAGAGAAAACATTAAAACGCTAAGTCAAACGTCTGTGGTTACAAATAATTAAATCTAAAACTGAATTGCAGGGAAATGGATATTTCTCATCGAAACCCCATTAGTTGTAAATAATAGGATGGACAAAATGAGAAATAGAAAAGCACAAAGTAAGTGCATCCATTTACCTACGTTAGTTGTTTTGTCATAAAAGTTTAAAATAATCCATTTAATCTTAATTATAGAAATTTTAATATTTTGTCTAACTAATATTTAAAGATAAAATATTAAAATGTTTATAAGTTAAATATTTGTGGTTGGAAATAATCTTTATATTCAGATGAATTATGCGTGAATAAATATATTTTTCTGTTTCTTCACCCCAAACAAACAAAATTCGAGTCTGACATAAGTTTCCAGTATTTGGGACTAAAAATACAGGGATATTATATAAGATTATGGTTAGTTTAAATATGTATTATATGTTTATAGTGATTTAAATCTTTCGTTTGAATAATATTTTAAGACAAAACATTGAACACATAAACTATCTCCAGTAAAGACCCTAATTTACCTTATATGTGCTTCCGGATTGCCATTGCATTTATATTTGCCCTCTATCGGCCCTACAACAATAGAGTTACTATCTTTAAGAGCATATCTGTGAAAGTTGACCACATCCTGTTTGCTCATCTTTTGGCAAACATCCATATTTGTGGTGACTTCAATGTCCACAATGTGAAATGACTGATCCACTCGAACATGTTGAGGGGAGGTTCTATCATGATTTCGCCATTGCCTATGACCTCACTCAGATTGTTCACATATCCACCCGTGTGCCCAATACTTCCGGTCAGTACGCTCGCCTTCTAGACCTTTTTCTCACAATTTCCCCATAGCTATGTTCATGTTCCCTTCTGTCTCCTCTGGAATCTTCCGACCACTCGGTTGTATCAGTCAAGATAAAAACGAAATATTAGAAGTCTTCAAATATACCTCTCCACCATACTGTATATCGATACTCTACAGCTAACTGGGATAGCTTCCGTACATTTATATCTGATCTACATCTGCATTCCATGTTTAAAAAGGAAGTGTCTTCTATAGTATCAGGCCTGACCGAATGGTTAATTGTAGGCATAGACCGATTCATACCATCTAAAAAATTCCAATAAAAAACTAACAGCAAGTCATGGTTCTCCCCAGAATATGCTGCAGCCATCGCACACAGAAATCACTTTTTCCATAGCTACCAACGTAATAGATGTACTGAGATTTAAGATGTTTTCAGGACTGCCAGCAACCACTGTAAAAGAGTAATAAAAAATGCAAGAGAGCTATATGCTATGTCCGATAAATCCAAAGTAGCTGAACAGCAGCTTGGTTCCCACCAGTTTTTGCAAATAGCGCACAGGATCCTGAACTGAAGGGTGCATTCTATCCCAACCATCATTAATGGTTGTCTCGTCAGCATAAGAGAAGGCCAAACTATTTGCCAATAACTTTGCAGCTAATTCTACCCTATGCGATGAAGGCCATCAACTCCCCATATTTCCTCTCATAACAGACAACACCCTATGCAACATACAAATATATGTGCGTGAGGTCGCCAAGCTAATCAAGGACCTTGATTCCAGTAAATCCACTGGCCCTGACGGCATTCCACTTATAGTGTTGAAAATGCTTCAACCAGAATTGCTGCAGACTTAAAAAAAAAAAACTGTCTAAGCATTGCCTTAAAAAGAAGTGCTTCCGAACACCCTGGAAAACCTCGTTAGTGTGCCCAGTATTTAAGAATTCAGGTGATAAGTCTTCTTCCTCTCAGTACAGACCAATGAGTTTCATGTGTGTCATGAGTAAGTGTCTGGAATCCATATTAACTAGAGAAGATGTAAACCACCTCAGCAGACATAATCTTCGTAGTGACATGCAATATGATTTCCGTTCTGCCAGATCTACAGCAGGTGTGCTAATGATTATATCTCATACGATTAGTGAATCTCTTGACAAAAGCTTCCTTTCTAGAGCAAATGCTCTTGACATATCAAAGGCATTCGGTAAGGTATAGCATAAGAGCCTACTTCACAGGATTTCCAGCTATGTGTAACTGGAAATGTTTTCTCAATCATTAAATCATTTATCTCTGATAGGGTCATAAGAGAAGTGGTTGATGGGCAGAAACAAGAGGCCCACAGTATTAACGCAGGGGTCCATCTGGACCCAACTCTCTTCCTGATCTACATCAATGATCTCCCAAACATAAAGTTAAATGATTTGTGTACATCTAAGCTGATGACACAATCATCTATGGCAACACATCAAAGGCCGTAAATGACAAATTCTCTCTGATTCTCTCTCTTCTGATCTGGAGTGCGTGGTACAGTGGGGGAAGAGGTGGCTAGTGACTTTTAATGCATCTAAAACCAAGCTCCTATCTTTACATCATTAACGCTCCTATCCCCATCTGACATCAATTAAAATGGATGGCTCTCGTCTAAGGGAAGCACCATGTTTTGATAAGCTTCTGTGCTTGACCTTTACTCCTGACCTGAAATAGAACACGTACATCAAGTCAGCTGCCAAGGTCGCTGAAAATGGTAGGATCCTTCTACCACTGATGAAGCTATCTCACTGCTGATGCAATTCTCTCTATATATAAAAGGCAAGTAGGTCCAAGGATGGAGTACTGCTGCCACATCTGGGCAGAAGCTGCCAAAAACAGCCTAATCTTCCTTGACATAGTACAAAATATGCTTCGTGGCTTAGTGGGAGATGCCCTTTTCTTTTCCCTGCAACCTCTCACCCAAAGTAGAGGCGTTGCGAGCCTGTCTTTGTTATCGTTACCTTTATGGCAAGTGCTCGTCTGAGCTAAAATCTCTGTTCCACCCCTCACTAATCTTTCATGATAAACACCCATCTAGCTGAAACCACTGTCAAAAATTTCCCCCATTCTTTATCTGTGCCAAAACAAAGACGTAGATTTCATGAACAAAGCTTCTTTCTGAACCATCCATTATTAAATCTCCAATACTAACGATTACTATGATACTATTACATTGATTACTGTACACACAATAACGCTTATCCTTGAGGGCGTCAGGGCCTTGATAAGTGATGACCACCTTGTAAAAAAAACTGTGATTAAAAATATTTTTATCTTCATATGAACTATGGTTGAACAGATAATTGAGAATAAAACATTTTAATCACAAACAAGGCATATTATCAGCTTAATATAAAGGACTAATATTTGAGACTATTACTAAGAAACAAGTTGATCAATGTCTGTACATATTACATTTAATATACTGCATTTCTGTACAGTCAGGGAAGCAGAAAACAGGAAGGGAATTCCAAAATCTAACAGACTGAGGGAGACAAATACAAGAGTAAAAGACTTTCAGGTATATAGAAATATCAACAATGAAGGGGCCAAATTTTGCTGTTGGTCAGATGTCGAGGGGGTACAGTAACTATATATTGATCAGAGCACATTCCATAAATTACTTGAAAATGGGTATAGGGATTCAACATTGCGAAAGTTGAACAGAGAGTGGATCTTGAACATAAGGGTGGGACCTATCCGATTTGAGATTCGTTTTGAACCTGATCTAAGACTGATTTTGTTATTGTAGTTTCACAGGCGGAATGCATATTCTAATGTAATCTAAATGTTTTACATCAAACTTAAAATAATGTGGTTAGAGTAAATGTCTATAGCAGTTTAAATGTTTTGTTTTACTAATACGTTAAACATCTGTAAATAATGAATAATCTTAATAATATATATTACATTTAAATTACTGAATTTCTGTAGGAAGACAAGTATTAGAGAAAAGGATTTCTGCTATATAGAAATACCAACATGGAAAAAGGCCGGGGTTTTCTGCTTGTCAGATAGAGTAGAATTATGTACGTCCAGGGTGTGCAGTTACTATACATTCATTAGAGCACATTCCATTAAATCACCTTGTTTGAAGGCTTTGTAATGATCTGAAATTATTTCCTATTGTATTTGATGATTATTAAACTAAAAATGTTTTGTGTCGATATTTAATAAAACTTGAAAGAAACTTAGCTTGAATAAAAAAATAAAATGTATAGAATTTCATTGTAGGATTTTTATCAAGTAAACTTTTGGATACTATACACACTTATATAAAGAAAATGGTTTGATAGTCGCGCATTTTGATTTACACTATAAAAAACTCCAGATAAACTTTCAACAAGATTATATTCTAAGCAACACCTGTACCAACAATTCTGTGGAAAGTTAGAAAATAGTAATTTTAAATTGTCTCTTTTCATAATTTAGATAAAATTAATCCAAGGCTTGTGACTTAAATCCAATAAGATTAACAACAATAAATAATAGTAATACATCAAAACATATACTAACAATATATAATTTAATTTTGTTGCAGACGTTCCTGATTGAACCCTATGATTGAATGTTAATGGACTATGATTTTCTTTAAACATTCATCGACGAAGAGAATAACATTATTTGGAAGATTACAGCGACATCTGTGTGAAAAAGTGTACTTTTTAAGATTGTTGAGATAATAATCTTGAAACGCAATAATAAATGCGATATGAGAACTCACACGAGGGAAAAGCCATATTCTTGTAAAGTTTGTGGATATTCTTGTTCTGTAAAATCATCGTTAGTGATACATATGAGAACTCACACTGGGGAAAAGCCACATACATGTGAAATTTGTGGATATTCTTTTTCTCAAACATCAATTTTAGTGAGACATATGAGAACTCACACTGGGGAAAAGCCATATTCATGTAAGGTTTGTGAATATTCTAGTATTCAAAAATCATCGTTAGTGACACATATGAGCACTCACACTGGGGAAAGGCTACATTCATGTGAAATTTGTGGATATTCTTTTCATAAAAAATCATCGTTAGTTGCACATGTAAGAACTCACACTGGGGAAAAGCCATATTCATGTAAAGTTTGTGAATATTCTAGTATTCAAAAATCATCGTTAGTGCGACATATGAGAAATCACACTGGGGAAAGGCTACATTCATGTGAGGTTTGTGGATATTCTTGTTCTTATAAATCATCGTTACTTAGACATATGAGAACTCACACTGGGGAAAAGCCACATACATGTGAAGTTTGTGGATATTCTTGTATTCAAAACTCGTCGTTAGTTAAACATGAGAACTCACACTGGGGAAAAGCCACATACATGTGAGGTTTGTGGATATTCTTGTTCTGATAAATCAAACTTAGTTAACCATATGAGAACTCACACGGGGGAAAAGCCACACACATGTGAAGTTTGTGGATATTCCTGTATTCAAAAATCATCGTTAGTTAAACATATGAGAACTCACACTGGGGAAAAGCTACATTCATGTGAAGTTTGTGGATATTCTTGTATTAAAAAATCATCGTTACTTAAACATATGAGAACTCATACTGGGAAAAAGCCACATTCATGTGAAGTTTGTGGATATTCTTGTATTAAAAAATCATCGTTACTTAAACATATGAGAACTCACACTGGGGAAAAGCCACACACATGTGAAGTTTGTGGATATTCTTGTATTAAAAAATCGCCGTTAGTTAAACATATGAGAACTCACACTGGGGAAAAGCCACATTCATGTGAAGTATGTGGATATTCTTGTTCTGATATATCAAACTTAGTTAACCATATGAGAACTCACACTGGGGAAAAGCCACACACATGTGAAGTTTGTGGATATTCTTGTATTAAAAAATCATCGTTAGTTAAACATATGAGAACTCACACTGGGGAAAAGCCACATACATGTGAGGTTTGTGGATATTCTTGTTCTGATAAATCAAACTTAGTTAACCATATAAGAACTCACACTGGGGAAAAGCCACACGCATGTGAAGTTTGTGGATATTCTTGTATTCAAAAATTATCGTTAGTTAAACATATGAGAACTCACACTGGGGAAAAGCCATATTCATGTAAAGTTTGTGGATATTCTTGTATTAAAAAATCATCGTTACTTAAACATATGAGAACTCACACTGGGGAATAGCCACATACATGTGAAGTTTGTGGATATTCTTGTATTCAAAAATCATCGTTAATGATACATATGAAAACCCACACGAGAGAAAAGCAAAATCTTGAAACATGAATTACTGCTGATTACATGAAAAAGAAAAGTTACCATGTTCTATTACAAAGACATACCGGCGGTAGATACATAAAAGACAAGTCGGAAAGAACCGCAACCATTATTGACGTTACATCCATAAATGATTTTGACTTTAACAGAGCTGAACCAGGGAAGATTACAAAATATTAGCGCATCGTCATTAATAATAAAGTATTTTAAAAAACAGAATAAAATATTAGCTTTAGGTGGGAGCCCTTAATCTGTCAGATCTAAAAGTAAAATTCAGAAACACCATATTTTTGCAAAATATTTTCTATGAATTTGGATTTATTCACATGAGAACTCCAAGTAAAACAGTATTACTGAAAATAAACCGGAGACGACTCATGATTGATGAAACTAGTCTTAAATATTTTATAATAGAGCTAAAGTTGAGACTATAATACAATATGATGAAGTAATGAATTGTTTAAAAATAAGCTTGTGAGAAAGAAATATAATTGTTGTAGAGGAAACTGTTAATAAAAAATATTGTTGCTCCCTTTTCTCATGAGCGTTGCATTATTAATTGGGCACCTGTCTACATTAATATTATTCACACAAACAATATGAATCAGACATATTTTATTGCCACCAAATTGTGTCAAAACTTTTTGTAGATAAACTATTTTATATGTAGTGTGTTTTTGCTTTACATTTAATAAATATTACTTACAAACCTGATAACTCATAGCATAGAAAGTCTCTTATGAAATTTGTGGTCTTTTTATATTTTTATTTATTGTTTGATCTGCTAGAAATTCTCTTCCTGAACCCTTAATCAATCAAACAAAGTGAACATAAAATTATTAAACTGAATGTGCCCCCCGACAAATACCATTCATATATTTAAATTTTTAGTGGACCTCTCCAGTGTTGGTACAATAACTCGCCTGCAGCTATTGGAATATCCCTTTGTTTACCACGTTATCCCCATATAACGTTTGACACGTTTAGTGAAATTCAGTTTCCTTTGTTCACGAGTTTAGTTTTAACCAATTTTCAGTTTTCTAACGTTAACAAATCTATATATCTATAAAAGTGAAATTGTCTGTGTGTTTAAATTTCACTACAAAACAACGCTGTCAATTTCCAGTCTACAGACTATATCTTTCCATAAGGGGTATTGAGATTTGGGAAAATCTTTTTAATCAGTTTTCGGCCGAAATTTGGCTGTCAAGGGGTCAAAGATCAACGATGTGACCATTGAAAACTCTACCAAATTTCTCTTCTAATTAAGGGGCTAAACACTTGGAGTTTTTGATGTAGGTTTCTTCGACATTGATCAAACATTTTAATTTGATTTGAGCCCAAAACAAATGTTAAGGGGTCAAAATTGAGGTCAAATTGAAAAAAACATTAACATCTGCGGTCTATAAAATCTTACTCAGCTAACTTTTGATCTAAACATTTCAAGTTTTACATAAAGTGTATTCAGACATAGGGTAAGCTTTTTAATCGATTTTTGGCTGAATATTTAACTTCCAAGTTCAAAAGAGTTGACTTTTGCGTTCTCTAGCAAACTATTCAGCCAATTTTGGGTTTAAACATGTGTAAATTTACATAACCGATATTTGGACATACAGCAAGTTTTTAATAAGTTTTTGGCTGCCAAGAGGGCAAGATATTTTAGATTACTCTGCCGTGTTGTTCGGTAGGTTTACAAATTCATAATTTGGATGTATCAATTCTTGGGACTGTGGTTGCAAGTGCACGACATTTCTAGAAGCCGAAAGTCGTAGAATATTCAGGGGACCGTTAAAGGTAAGCTTAACGAGATAACACCAAATCACATCATTACATACATAAAAATAAAAACATTAATAATTCCGGAAAATAATGAAATTTTACAAACAACTTCTTGGCAGACGTTGGGATTTACCAATTGTTGGTGACTTGCATAAATCCCCGGAAATAAATAAAAGAAATACCAAATAACGCAAAAGTATATTTTGTTTATTTTCGTTAAAAAAATAACTTTCTGACCCAAGAGGTCTGGCGTGGGTGAATGCTGTATTTCCGGCGCAAATTAATTTATAAATTTTAGCGTATGTGTGGGTCTTAGTAAAATAAAATAAGAAACAGCACAAACTAGAGATAGTTGTATTACTGTGAAATAACAATATTCATTTATGTGTTCAGAATATTAATTCAAGTAGGCAGGCTTAGTTAAATGAAAATGGCATTAATCTTACTGATTTTTATGGACAGAGTGTCAAATGTTGTTATTTTCATAGGGGAAGAATCAGTCATTAAAACATGTAAGTGGAATGTGTGTTGTTTGTGTTCCTCGCATAAGAAAACAGTAGTTCAAGAAAATATTGTTAAAAGAAGAAATAATTCTCGTTCATTGTAATTTTCTTGGATGGGAAATAAGGTTCATTTCCTTGGCATACAAATTCCAGAAAGGGAATTTAAACGTCTTTCATAACAGAGTTATTTATATATCGAGTCTCCAGGAAAACAAGATGAGAAACTGGAACAAATATAAACTGAATGAATTTTTGCAGGGGGAAATTCTTATATAGAGATATTCTGGAACATTCCAGTCTATTTTCTGTATCACTGTATTGCGTGTGTGCAGATTGGCCAATTGAAACACTGTGTGCTTCCACGCTCAAATATACGTGTGCGGTAAAACAGTGATTGCTAGGAAAGGTTTCTGCTGAAGATTCCATCCGGCAATGTGTAGCTGTCCCAACAACTTCTATCGACTTCATTTTCGATTGTCCAGGTGTTGTACATTTTAAGGTTTTCTTCTCTCGACAGCAATAGAATTTGGTCAACGAAATTAAATCAAAAGGATGTAGTGTTTACCTGATATACGCAATGATAAACTTCAATCTAATATGGATACCAGTATTTATATATATTTCAATTTAATATCAGCCGAATAAAAAAAGCTCAATACGCAATAGAGAGCAGAGCTTATTATAAGAGAAGAAAATAAAACCTTTAAGTATAAATTTACAATCAAAATTTATTTTTCGACTGAATACTCCAAATAAAAATTTACAAAGTCCTTATGCCCTGTAGTGTCACAGAATGCTATTCTTGTTATTCTTCTCATTAGAAGACAGAAATAAATCAGCAAATTATATTTGAAGCAATGCTAGGATTTGCTGGCTATGGCATTAAGTGAAACAGCAATTTATTATAGTCATACATTGCAAGCAAAAACGAGTGAAAAAATGTTGGATTTGTAAAAAATATAAAAATAAAATGCGCATAATATTTTAGCTTGCATGAAAATTCTCTCAAGGTAATCTGAAATGCAAAAATAATTCTTTAAAGAGAATGAAGTTCCAAATTAAATCCAGTGTTATGTTAATAGTCATAGTCCAGTTGGAAAGTTTCAAAGCAGCAGAAAATAATGAAAACTGTTTTTTTGCGACAATGCAGTAGTCCAAAGAAAAATTGATCTCCAGTCAAGTGGTGTAGAATATTGCTAGGGTGAGCCAGCTAACCCAATGAAGATGTTGTGCTGAATGGATGCAATAATTGACAGAGTGTAGTTCCTGGCAGAAGTCTAGGACAGTAAAACCCTGAATGCCAGAGCAGCTGGCATTTGTAGAGTGGCACCTGCGCCTCCTGGCATTTTTAGCCAATCAGGCGCCTCAAAATAGAACAATCCACCATCCCTGACTAATTGCAGGCTGGTCCAATAGCAATTAGCATACCACTAATTGCTACTGAATAAATATGTTGAAATTAGTTAAATGGCCCATAATGGTGGAGAGGAAAGGTAAGCGCATTCTTGATTCTTGATTCTACAAGTGGGATAGAAAAATACAAAGGAACAGAAAAACTGCATGTCATTTTCATCGCTGGCTTAATAATAATAACAATAACAACAACAACAACAACAACAATAATAATAATAACAATAATAATAACAACAACAACAATAATAATAATATATATTAAGGTAGTCATAAAGGGAAGAGGTATTCCTTCGGAATTCATTTAATACTTAAAAAAAAGACCGTCTTCCCTTCATGATTGCCTTAATAAAGTTTTGTACCCCCAAGAAAATCAGGTAATATATATATATATATATATATATATATATATATATATATATATATATATATATATACACTGACAAGAGTTGTGTGTTTGGAAATGTCGACCGTATATATTTAACACATCCCATCTTTTTAGTTTTAGTTCAGAAAGGTAGAAACAAATGCAGCCACCGCTGCCACCATGAAATATTCTTTGATTTTTAAGAAGGAAGAAAAAACAAGACGCATGATATAGTCAAGGAGTCGTGATATAATTTAGGAAGCTAGAAGTCTTACCCATAATAAAATATATTTAATGAACGCAGCACAAAATAAACAAAAACTTATTTTTAAAAATAACAACGTAAAATAGGGTTTATTGGCAGAAGAAACTGGAAGGTCGAACTAAGATTAAGGAAGAATGTTCTTTTTGAGGTCGTTGTTGGTCAGTCAGTGCATTTTGTGTGTCATCCCAAGCTAATAGAAATTGTCTCCAGTGGAGACCGTCAATGCTAGATCAAGATGTCCGGTGGACAGAGGACGAGATAATATAGATGCTGCTAGGTTGAAGGCCAGATCCTGACTGACTGACTGACATTCCCTCAAGACTTTAGGGAGCAGATGATGTAATGTTATGACCCCTTAGGCTGTGATCATAGCGTAGTATCTGTGTTAACTGTGGCAAGCAAGATCAAGGGTCAAAACATTATTATTATTATTATTATTATTATTATTATTATTATTATTATTATTATTATTATTATTATTATTATTGTTGTTGTTAATAATAATAATAATAATAATAATAATAATATTAACAATAATAATAATAATAATAATAAAATTAACAGTAATAATAATAATAATAATAATAATAATAAAATTAACAATAATAATAATAAAATTAATAATAATAATATTAATAATAATAATAAAAATAATAATAATAATAATAATAATAATCTATATTTTTATAAAGTAATAGGGTTCGTGTGTTTCTGTCTGTGTGTACAGCTCTCCATCATCAACGAAATATAAAGGAGGTAAGAGGGTAGATCTCTCCTGGTAGAGAAACATTAGAACCCATTTTAGGATGTTTCTGTTATAGGAGACATACGAATCTAGGCCTAATTTCTTTATATACTACTCTACAAACCACCCCCATATCGAATGACTTATGCTCATTTGCATATCACATTATATTAAATCTCTTTAACTAATTACCTCGACCTTATTACATATTGCAAATATTCTAATCATTTCAACTGTACTATTTACAAAATCTATTTAACATTTAATTATTTAATATATTTTCATTTAATTTTATATTCGATTTATTTCACTTTACGTATATTATCAAAACAATTCATTGGCGAGGACAGCTTTATGTTTTGGGATTGTATTGAAAATGTAATGGAAATTTCAATTTCGTTCCGTTTTAATCTTTTATATTTTACTTGCCAATATAATTGAAAGAATACAATTCAACTATCGTAATTTTATATAAATAAACAAAAACAAATATTTTAAAATAAAACTTTATTAAAAAAGAAATAATTTTATTTTTAAATGAAAAAAATCAATTTAGTAAAATAATTGTATTAAACACCCCCAGCCTTGTCAGCAAACCTGTAAACCTATAAAAGTTAACATTTCGAATGTAAACAGTGATTTTTCGATTTTGTTAGCGCTTGCCGCAATTAAAGACAATTAAAACGGAACTAACTTTATTTCCATTCTATTTTTTAAACAACCCACAAAACATAACGCTCTCTTCCAGTTATAGCCAATTTTTTTTTAATTAAATAAAACAGGTCAAAATAAACAGATAAGCGCATTTTCTTTTACATTTTTCTTACAACCATTGTCATTTAACCAACTGCAGGATATCGTTACTTTTGTGGGGTTGTTTTGAAAATGGCACGGAGATTATAATTTCGTTCCAATTTAATCTTTCTGGTCGAGCCTATTTCGAAAGCCTGTCTTATCATAGATTTGAACTACAAATAATTTATTACATTTTGATTATTACTATCTTAAGACTTAAAGCTTATATTTATTTCATTTTTCTATTTATATATTGAATTAGTTATTTCCAGTCTTATTTAAACTTAGTGCTTTCTTTAAACCGGATGAACCTTTTATAAAAATATGAGTTTAACGTAAAGAACACGAACAAGGTTTTATTCAACTGAATTTCTTCCAGTTTACTAACAAAATATATAAATTTAAAAGAGATATAAATAATAAAATAAAAAGGTTATGTAATTTAAAAGAAATACACGTACTCACAAAAGCAGAACTTTTTTTACACATTTTTTTCTTTAAAACCATAACAATGAGACTAACAATTACCTAGATCTTAGTAATTATTTGTTTTAATAGAACTGTTTTAATTGTACTGTTTACTTAGTTAACCTAAGTTGGTATTACATTTATTTTACATTTACTTTTTTTTTTTAATTATTACTTTTAGACTGTGACGTTTACACCCGGAAGTAATGAGTCACACGTAGGTCGCTTTTATTCATTCCTTTTGGTCAAGATCAAAGTGTAGTATCTGTTCTTCAGATGCTGCACTTCATTTTCTTGTTCTCTTTCGGTGGAGGAGAAATCCTTCACGACTGAGACAATTTTTATTTTTGTACCTTTTCTCCACGTTAAAAAACGACCCTGGTGTCTAACTCTGTCCCGTGGGGAGGCATAGTAAATAGGTACAATATAATTGTTTATAATTGTACTATTCAGAAATATTATTTATAGTTCATCCATTTCAGTTAGTATACATTTCCTTTACGCTTAATTAATTTACAATCATTAATATCGTTAAACAATTCCGTTTAAAACCGAAATTATACCACCCAAACGAAGTAGAAACGAAAGTGAGGAAGAAAGAATGGAAAGATTGGAAGCTAATAGACTAAGAGTTGCTGCAATTCGCTCCAATGAAAACAATTCAGATAGAGAAAGACGTCTAGAACTTAACAGGATACGTCAAAGAGAAAGGAGAGCAAGACTGTCAGATTTGGAAAGAGAAACCCAACGTGAAGCTGACAGAACTAGACATGCTGTAAGGCGGTTAAATTCATCACAAGATGAAATTCAAGAAAGGCAAAGATATGCACTGGAAAGAGAAGCAATATTACGATCGAATGAATTATATGAGGTAAGTAGACGTACACAAGGTCAGTTGAGAGTGGCTCAACGACATCAGAATGAATCGGAAACCCAACGAAGCTTTCGCCTATACCAAGGGCAACAACGAGAGGCTGCATGGAGAGAGAGTATGACTTTGCCCCAGCAATTGACAGAAAACGAGGCAGCTAGACAACGAATGACTGCTTTGAGACACCATGAAATAGAACACTGCAATAAAAAAGGATTGCTCTACAACAAAAATGACTCTCTCACTACAGCTGATATAGGAAAAATGGACAAAGTATGTCAACATTGCTCAGCTGTAAAATTTAAAGGAGAAACCCCTGGTTGTTGTTGTTCTTCTGGCAAAGTTGTGCTTGATAGCTTTCCACCACTGCCTCAGTTGCTTCAAGATTTGCTCTCCGGCAATGGTCCCATCTCCAAAGATTTTCTGCAAAATCTACGCAGTTATAACAATTGTTTTGCAATGACATCATTTGGTCACAAAATTGCGTCAGTACATGGGTGGGATCCTTCTTTTAGAATTCGAGGCCAGGTTTACCACCAGATTGGGAGTCTTTTACCACCTGAAGATGAAACAGCAAAGTTTATTCAAGTCTACTTCTTGGATAGTCTGGAAGAGGAACTACATAATCGGGGACGTGACAGTAGACTAAATAGAGACATTCTCCAAAGTCTGACTGAATTTTTACATGAGAACAACAGCTTTATTTGTCAGCTGAAAACAACAAAGGAGAGGATTGAAGAAGAACACTTGGTAGAACATAAAGTTGTCATAAGGGAAGACCGAAGGCCGCAAGAAGAGCATCCACGGCGATTCAATGCTCCAACAACAACGTATGAGATTGGAATATTAATGGAGAATGAACCAACAGCTAACCGGGATATTGTCTTGCGTTTTAGAAATGATACATTAAAATGGATCTCCGAACTACATCCCCTCTACGATACTTTAATGTACCCGTTAATGTACCCCTATGGTTCTCCATCTTACAACATCTACATGAAGGCATCCAATGGGCGAAAAGTTACCCAACAGCAATTTTATTCGTACCATTTAATGACTCGGCCTGGAAACTATTTTCTCTGGTACCGAAGGCTATTTCAACAATGGCTGGTGGATGTGTACTGCAAGATTGAAACAGAACGTTTACAGTTCCTGAGGCGTGAGCAACAGACCCTGAGAGCTGACAATTATAGCAACTTGAGAGATTCAATTCTTAGGGAGGATGGGAATCCAGAACAGTTTGGTCAACGAGTTGTACTTCCGGCAACTTATACAGGAGGCCCTCGATACATGTTTGAGCGTCAAAGTGATGCCATGGCATATGTTCGGCGAATGGGCCGATCCGACCTCTTCATCACGTTCACAACAAATCCAAAGTGGACAGAAATTACAGAAAATTGTCTTCAAGGGCAAGACCCTCAGGATCGTCCAGATATTGTTGCCAGGATTTTCAGGCAGAAGCTAAAAAAGTTACTTGAATTTATTAAAAAGGGAGGATTTGGTAGGTTGAGGGCTTTCCTGTACAGTATTGAATATCAAAAAAGAGGACTGCCGCATGCACACATCCTCACCTGGCAGGCCCCAGAGGACAAACTTCTACCAGAAAAAATGGATCTCTGCATAACTGCAGAGATCCCTGACAAAGAGGAAGATCCTGATCTTCATGCTAAAGTGATGGCACATATGGTGCATGGACCTTGTGGACCATTTAATCCAAATTGTCCATGTATGATTGACAACAAATGTTCCAAAAAATACCCAAAAGAATTTCTTCAGTGTACCGAGCAAGGCCAAGACTCTTACCCCAAGTACAGGCAAAGAAAACCAGAAGATGGAGGCCAGACTGGTACAATAAGGATGAAGAGAAATGGTCGGTATGTTAATCAAGAAATAACAAACCAGTGGATTGTTCCGTACAACAAGGTCCTCCTTCAGCAGTTCAACGCTCACATTAACGTAGAAATTTGCAGCTCGATCCAAAGCATCAAATATGTCCTCAAATACGTGAATAAAGGATGTGATCAAGCAGTGTTTGAACTACAAAGAACTGATGGAGCAGCTAACCAACAAGGCCAAGTACAAAGTCACATTGTGGATGAGATCCAGCAGTTCCAGAATGCAAGGTATGTCGGCAGTTCAGAGGCGGCCTGGAGGATATTGGAACATCCCATCCATGAACATTTCCCCCCAATTGTACAACTTTCTGTTCATCTTGAAAATGGGCAGCGTGTCATGTTCTCAGCTGATACTGCTCTGGAACGAGCCCAAGGTCCACCGCCTGCCACAACTTTGACAGCATTTTTTCAACTCTGCCATGAGGATGACTTTGCAAGGGGTCTCAAATACGTAGAAGTCCCTGAGTTTTACACTTGGAACAAATCGACAAAGAAATGGATGAGAAGAATGCGTGGGGTACAAGTTGAAGGTACTGAAAATGATGATGTATGGAAGGCACCATGCATTGGGAGAATCTACACGATTAGTCCAAAAGCAGGGGAGTGTTATTTCTTACGCCTGTTGCTCAATGAGGTTGCTGGTCCAACTTCATTTCAAAATTTGCGAGCATACAATGGTCAGGTGTTTGAAACATACAGAGCAGCGTGCCTTGCTCGAGGCCTTCTAGAAAATGGCCATCACTTGCATCAAGCAGTAGGAGAGGCAAGTGCCACTCAATCACCTTCAAATTTGCAAAGCCTATTTGTGATAATTTTAACAGCCTGTGAGCCAAGAAATCCTCTTGAGATCTGGATGGCTTTTCGTGATGTAATATCTGAAGACATTCTTCACAGATACAGGCAAGAAGTTAACAATCCAGAAGCAGATTTTAATGAGGACATCTACAATAAAACTCTTTGTCTAATTGAAGAAAAAGTTCTCCTTATGTGCGGTCAACCATTGGCAAGCTATGGATTACCTGCACCAACGCAAGGGAGAGATGAAAGACTCGCGAGAGAGTATCAACGTGAAGTTACTTATAATCTTGAAGAACTTTCCCTACAAGCAGAAAATATGCAAGAAAAACTGACCGATTCTCAAAGAGAAGTTTACAATTCATTCATGGCAATGTTGGAAGCACAAGGTGAAATGAACAAAAACATGATGTTTCTTGATGCTCCAGGTGGTACGGGCAAGACTTTTGTAATCAATTTGATCCTTGCAAAGATTAGATCCATGAGAAAGATTGTGCTTGCAACAGCATTCAGTGGCATTGCTGCTACTCTACTACAAGGTGGCCGCACTCTTCACAGCACTTTTAAAGTACCCTTGGATACTCATCGAATGGATCAGCCAGTTTGCAAAATTACTGGTAACTCAGCCTTGGCAAATGTAATTAGAGACACCTCTGCAATCATTGTAGACGAAGCCCCAATGACGCACAAGAGTGCTTATGAAGCAATTGACCGAACACTGCAAGACATCACAGGAAACAAGAATCCCATGGGTGGCATTCCAACCTTATTTTGCGGTGATTTCCGTCAAATCCTCCCAGTGGTTAAAAATGGCACAAAGGCTAACATTGTCAATGCAAGTTTGAAACAATCCTATCTCTGGAGGCACGTTATAGTAAAGAGACTGACTACTAATATGAGAGCCTATATCTCTGATAACACAGCTGCAGCAGACTTCTCAAAATTGCTTCTCCAAATCGGTAATGGTCAGTTTCCTATCACTTCTTCACCTGACACAATTAAGATTCCAACTGCGCTTGGTAAATGTGTCGGTAATCAGAAGCAACTGAAAGACAAAGTGTACCCAGACCTGCAAAACAATGGAAAATCACCGGATTGGCTTGCTGAGAGGGCTATTATTTCGCCATTAAACAGCAATGTGAATCATTTGAACAATTCAATAATGGATGAATTTCCAGGAGACACAAAGCAATACAAGTCAGTTGATTCGGCTACTAATGAATATGAAGCTGTTCACTACCCTGTGGAGTTTTTAAACTCTTTGGAGATATCTGGAATGCCTCCACACATTTTAAATCTCAAAATTGGATCGCCAATCATGATTGTTCGATCCTTGGAACCGCCAAAAACAACAAACGGAACCAGATGTGTTATCACCAGATTGCACACCAATGTACTTGAGGCCACCATTTCCTGTGGTCCCTACAAAGGTGAAACCGTTCTACTGCCAAGGATCCCCTTAGTTCCATCGGACTCAGAACTTCCATTTAAATTCCGGAGACTCCAATTTCCTGTGAAGGTGTGTTTTGCAATGAGCATAAACAAAAGTCAAGGTCAGACATTTAACACCATTGGCGTAGACTTGACATCAGACTGCTTCAGTCACGGTATGTTCTACGTCTCCATCAGCCGGACAGGAAGTTCAGAAAAACTCTACATTCTGGCTCCAAATCAAAGCAGCAGAAATGTAGTTTACCCTGAGGCTCTTCAGTGAAAAGTTCGAGAAATGGATATGAGGAAAAACTGACATGATCTGATTGTGGTAAGTTTTTAGTATTGAATGTGCAAGATAAAATTTAAGCAAGAGTTGAAAATTACTTCAATGAAAAATTTACTATGTAACATCAAGTAACCTTCCTTTTTGATGAAAATGTTTTGTGAAGTTCCTGATTGAATTTCAGTCACTACAAGAGGTAGTTAAAATGTTAATCACCTTATGCAATCGTTGCTCTTACAACATCAACTTACAGGAAAGGTGCCCACAGATTTTGGTACCCGAGTGCGCAACAAAGCTCCGTGCGAAGCACGGGTATCTTTGCTAGTAATAATAATAATCTCCTTGCCATGTAAATAAGAAGAATATTCGATAAGTGAAAATCATATCAGGATAAGCCTAGAATCGAACCCTTGCTTCTCCACAAAGGCAAATTCATGTCATAAGTAAGTTCTAGCGGCCAAAATTCTCAGTTATAATGCTAGCTTTTAATATTTTGTAATCAATATAGCTCATTATTTTTATTTATTTATTTATTTATTTATTTATTTATTATCATCATTATTATTATTATTATTATTATTATTATTATTATTATTATGATAATAATAATAATAATAATAATAATAATAATAATAATAATAATAAAAGAAAGAGACCCATTTATTTAAATATAGGCTTTGTTTAACATTCGCATCCCTGTTGTTCTGCGAGACTGTGAACATTGTGGTGTATGTGAAAAAAAAAAACAGCTTCGTCAAAAATTTCCCCGGTTTATTTGAAAATTAGATTTTTCTAATCGGCATATTTTTTTAATAATATTTAATTATAAAAAAAGGTGTAGACTTTATAATATTAAATTCAGGTCTCCCCCAATTTTGTTCGTCCATTTTTGCCCGTTCCTAGGGACTAGTTATGTAAACTTTAATAGTTTTTTTACAAGAATTCCTATGGCGACGGCGAATCAAAGACGGTTATTTTGAGAATATCATGTGTTGAATACGTTTTTTATGAAGTTTGATTGAAATAAATGAAAAAAAAATCATGTTAAATAAATTTTAAAATTTTATGTTATAAAAGATCTATAACGTCTTTTTTATTTATGTAAAAATACATGAAAAATGTAAAAAAAAATGGTTAAATTAATTTAACAAATTTTATGCCATAAAAGATCTATAAGGTCTATTTTTATGTATGTAAAAATGCATGAAAAATGTAAAAAAAAAACAAAATTTATTTAATAAAGTTAACAAATTTTGTGGTATAAAATATATATAACGTCTATTCTTATTTACGTAAAAATACATGAAAAATGTTAAAAATAATTTGTTACATAAATTTTAAAAATTTTATCTTATAAAAGATCTATGAGCTCTATTTTTATGTATGTAAAAATACATGGAAAATTAAAAAAAAAATTGGTCAAATAAATTTCAAAATGTTATATTGTAAAAAGTCTATAAAATCTTTTTTTTTTTTTTCATGTATGTAAAAGGTTGTTAAAAAGTTCAAATAAAGTGTGTAATGTAATTGAAAAACAAAAAAACACCTTGTTTTAATTTTTGAAAAAGTTTGTAATGTAATTGTTAAAAAATTTGTATATGATTTTCTCTTTAACACCGAAAATGACAAGGAATTGGCAGGCTAGCAGATAAGTCCAAGGTCGACAACTCTAAAAGGGTCAAATCCGTATTTTACACCGTCAAATCACGAATATTACAAATTATTAGTTTTAAAAAAATTGTTAAAGTTTAAAAAAAAATATATGTAATTAATATGAAATATATTATATAATTGATATAAAAAAGGAAAAAATTGTTCCATTCCCATCTAATGGAAGAGTTGTGGAGATGGCGTGAGAAAGGGCACGCATTTCCACGAATTATTAAAAGCATAAGACAACAGTATAGTTTTTTAAAAAATGTTTAATTTTCAAAGTTGTTTTATTTTGTATAAATTTATATTTTGTTACGTGGTTCATTACTTCAGATTTTATTTTGTTCGTTTTTCTGTTAAGACAATAATACACTTTCTAAAAATGGTTTCCTTTTTCTGTTAAATAAATGGTTATAAATATAAAAATGTATATTTTGTTCGTTTACTTTATTTGATCAAGTGCTTACTTCCAATATTAAAATATTTTTATATTAATTACATTTTTTTTTTTAGATGACGCGAAATTGGCTGTGGCCGTCTACTTCCGGAACTGCCGGTGTTTCGCGATGATTACAACGGGTGAACATGCCGCATTACCAATTTTGACTTCATTTCATTACTTTTTTCATCTTGAATGTAAAAAAGAAAAAAAAAAATGACGTTAATAGCTTCAATAGCAATAATAGGCTACTTCTGAGTCAAGTGTGACTTTGGTTTATAAAAACGTCGATTGTTTTAATTGTATTTATTTTAGCGTTAAGTATCGATATAATTTATGCTCTAAACGTGATTGGAAAACAATTGCACATTTTTAAATACTGAACGGACATTTTTCACACGAGGAACGAAATAATGATTACACCGTGTTAAGATGACCTAAATGCATTGTTCTTTAACAGTTGATTTTTCTCTTTAAATAATTTCAAGTTTAAATCGTGTTTTTCATCTTTTAATTTTGATTCTTTTATATTTTCATATATTTTATTTCTTAATTAATTGGACACACAAAACAAAAGTTGTATCAATTTACTAAAGAAACCCTTGCAAACAAAACAAATTTTCTGTTTTGAAAACAACAGAAAAAAAAAAAGCGAATTCGTCCCAGTTTTTTCGTATTGAATTCCTGGAATGAAAGGTAAGTTATTTTTAAAAAATTTTAAATTATTATTTATTTATTCATTATTATTATTAGTTTTTTTGCTTGAAAATAAATTACATCCAATAATATTTTAAATAATCTGAAACATTAAAATAAGTTTATATTTTTTATTGCAATCAATTAAAACAATATTTATTTAGACATGCTTTATAACATACGTGAATGATAAAAAGTATGATTCTCTCATTTAAAAAAATCTTCTAAAATATATTTTTTAATCTGACATTTACATTTTTGTCCAAAATGTGTTTATTTCAGTAAAGGTTATATTGAAGATTCGTCTTCCTTTGTTTACATTTGGTGGAAGTGACCTCCGACATAATTTTAGCTACGGATGAACAAAACAGTATAGAATGTGAAAAGAAAATTAATTTTCCCTTAAAATCCAGTGACTGCTCAGTTGAGGAAAGGAAGCAATGTGCACCTACCTTAAGTTGTGGAAGAATTGCCCCCTTCCGCGACGTGACAGTCTGTTTACAATCTCTAGCCAGCAAAGCTGAGGTAGGTGTATCAGAAATTTCGTGAAATTTCGTGAAAATAGTGAATAATTCCACCCCATCTTTCCAAGCTTATAACTCCTCGTAAAATGTAATTCAAGCCCTAATTTTTTTTCAATTAAAGGAGCAAGGACCAAGGTTTTATTAAAAAAAAAAAAAACAATATGTTTTTTTTTTTTTTAATAAAAAGGTTTTAAACTTCGGACTTTACAGGTAAATTTCTAAAAAACGGATTTTTTTTTTGTTAACAATCTCTAGCCAGCAAAGCTGAGGTAATCAAAGAGTAGCTTTCTGGCACCAGCCACAAATGCTTCTAAAAAAGAAACTCCTTTTAAATAACCAAAAGGTCATGTGATTAGCTGTCACCTGACCTGGGAAAAAAACTTTAAAAAGGCAAGGTAAGTGCACACCGCTCTCCCTCTCTTGAGCAATCATTAATCCCCTCTTTTTTTCACACATTCCCCAGGAAAGAAGAAAAAAGAAAATGAAGGAAAACAAAAAAAATATAAGGCATGCACTTACTCGAGTAAGTTAACCTGTTAGTATAATTTTTGCTCACTTTTTTTTTGTTGGTTACTAATTATTCAGGGAAGAGGCTAGGTCTATCTCGCCGCCGTCTTGGGGGTACACAACTTGGACAATGCCATTTCTGTCTTGCAGGAGGTGGAGACTCGATACCACCACACTGGAAGTGACATCAGTCATCACATCCATCGCAACAAATCATATCCTGATCACCCTGTGGATATAGGACAAAGCCAAATTAGTTCATTGGCAGGTGTTGATTGAGGAGGAATAGTGTTAATCCTATCCTCAGGCCTATCAACAGATGCCGGTATGGGTCCATCTTGATCCTCTCCATTTAAGGATAATTCAAGGCGGAATAGGTTTTTTAACGAGTGAATACACCCCCCCTTTTATCCTTGCTGACCTGACTACCCCATCCTCTCTGTAAAACATGTTCAAAATGATCCCAAGAACCCAAAACGGCCTAGGCCTATGTGGGCTCCTCCTTTAATCTCTTTTGGAAGGGCATCTCCAACCTTTAATCTCTTTTGGAAGTTTCTCCCGGAGACTCAACAGGTACTCATTATGAGGGCTGTGACAACACAATGTTCTTTTCATTCTTTTGACTCTCAAGTATATATCCGACACAGTACGACACAGTCAATCAACCGTAAACCACATCAGTCTATATAAAAAAAATTAAGATATTAAACAGATATTTACTCAAGAGTAAATACAATAAAAAGAATATGCTATTGTCACAGCCCTACTCATTATACCACAAAGTGCAGAAACTCTTCAGGCACTCGACCCGAAACTGCAAGGTCCTGAGCAGCTTTTCTCGGTTGGGTGGGAGGTGAGAGGCAAAATCCTCATCGTTCAGGTCTAAAAGTAACCCAGGACTCTTATTAGGCTGTAAAAACGTTAGGAGTTACTGCCTCTAATTCTTTCTCTGTAGATTCCTGATATGTCAGAGGGCGGTTATTGATAGCTCTTTGGATATCCGATATGATGGTAATTAATGAAAAATAATCCATCTCACCTCTACCAACCACCTTGTAAAGTGGAATGGGGCAGAACTTGATTGAACAGGAGCCAAACTTCTGTTGATAATCATGGTTTAGCATCAACCTTTTAAAATACCGACCTTTTAAACAATCGACCATTTAAACAATCGACCGCCTCCTACGAACGTTTTAGCATTATCACTGTAGATGGTAGATGGGATGCCATACAGGTTCGTGAACCGCACCAATACCTGCAGAAAGGCCAACAAACTCATATCAGGTACCACTTCGATGTGTATAGCTCTGACACTGAGACACATGAAGATCAGCAGATACATTTTCATCTCCTTACCACCTTGTCTAACCCAAAGGTGACCGGTGAAATCCACCTCTGTATGCTTCAAGGGAACTTCCAGTTCAATACGGGATGCGGGCAGGTTAGCTACATTGGGTGGTAAGACCTGTCTGGCATCATATCTTATGGGGAAATGAAATGGACCCCAATCCAGAGAGATCTAAATAAAGTTTCTTCCATAAGGAAAAAAATTCAGGTGGAACCAGCACATCCCACCCTAATCCTTTCTCCCAAAGCTTGTTTAGCAGAATGCAACCTCGCAATGAAACAGGCAAGCACAATGATAGAGGATCATAGACTCTAATTCCTAGAATTTGTCTCTTGGTAGAAGCATCAGGGTTGCACTTAACCGTAGCCAATCGAAGGGTGTTGGAGAGAGGACAGTATTGATAATCAAGTAGGTATTCCCAACCACTGCCATGAACACTCAGTGTACCATGCTCCTCCATCTTGCTTTGAATTCCTACATGGTCAGAATTTCAAGACTGTAGTTTGAAGCATCCTTGATGTAACCGCTCCTAAGAGAGAGTGTATAATCCACACAGCTCCTCTGGACTATCACTAGATATGATAAGATTATCCACGTAAAGGCAATTTTCCATCATAAATCTGCAGTTATCACTGGGAAACTGTGCAGAATGATACCGGAGAACATAATTTAAGATAAAAGACTGGAAGCAAATCCAAAAATGATTGTGTTGTACCTAAAACCACGTAGTCGTTTGCCATCCTTCAAAACAGAACCTGTTCTTATCTGATTCCAGTTTCAGGCAGATCATCAAAAAGGCCTTCTTGATGTCTGCCAACACAACATGATTATTGGAGTGGAAAGTAAGTGGCAAATCCAACAGGTCACTTGTTAAGTTTACTCCCTGGTAAGTAGCTTCATTCAAAGATGGAGAGTCCCCGACCTTGAGGCTACAGTTGAATACTGGCCGAATTTTTGTGGTTGTAGTTGGGTCTGATTTCACAACCGGTCTATGCGGAATCCAAATAAATTCATTAAATCTCTGAGGAGGCACAAAAATCTCTATTGTATCTTCCCGTTCTTGCTGCTGGAAAAACTGCAGATAGTCCTGGTAAAGCTGTATCGTCTCCAGGTTTTGCACTACATGTTCTAATATGCGCAAGGCGATAGCATGGTTGAAGGGGACACGCAATATTTTATCTTTCTCCCAGGGCAACTGAACATAATATTTGTTGTCTTTAGACAAGATGGATTGTTGGAAGAGCGCAATCTTCCACTCATCATAATCTGTTAATCTGTGTTCTGTTATTCCCAGCGACTCCACCCTGAACATTTTCTCTAACCCCCTTTGCATGTCACTGTCAGGGAAAAATTCACTAAGTGGATCCTCATACTTGCTCTCTGACTCCAGTACGAAACAAAGGTGAGAGGGGTTGACTTCAGCCGTTGATGCTAGAACAGAATTGAAGGTAAGGCTCTCTGGGTTCGCATCCAAAGTATGGTCCAAATCAAGGAACTGCTGCACCTCACCAAAGGGAACCCGTCCTGTTGGAGTAATAAAGGCTTGTCCACACAAACAAGGAACCAGTTAGAGAGTACCCAAGCTTTGAATAAAATCCAATCCAATTATTCCATGAATTGGAATGAAGTTTGTGCCTCTCTCAAATCTACCAGCTAGGGGGCAATTATGACAATGGAACCCATCTAAAAGAGTATCTAACTCCTCAATGTGCACAGATATATCCAGGTCCTCCTGTATTAGTACAGGAAGAGAATGTGGAGAATGCGATCCAACGCTCACCTCCAATTTTACTTCACTAAATTTCATGCCTATTACAGTCTCCAAGTATGGTAATCAATTTGAGTTCACAATCCAGTCCAACGGATGCTAGGGGACCAAGGGGTTCTAACACCTTACCCGACAGATAAGTCCGGCCACTGCCAGTGTCCAACAAACAGTTGGTGGAAACCTGGTTGCCATCCTTGCCAAAGGTAACACACAAAACAGGAGGGAAGCATGAGAAGTTTCCACCTGGAGTGCGACAAGTGGAGTAAGCCTGAAGTGAAGAATCCCTATCTGAAACATCCCCCCAATGACCCCCGACTAGTATTTAGGGTGGAGCCAGGGACCTCGTCTCACTTGATTAGAAGACATTTAACCGCCTCCCTAGTATCCTGCAAAATAGACTACAAGGTGGGGATTCTCTTCCCAGAAATTTGAATCAGCTCCCCTCAGACCTCTCTGGGGAATTTGGAAATGAGAATCTTCGCCATAAGCCGAGCTCCCGAAGAATGGTCCTTGGAGAAAGAACAGCCGAATGAACCTTCCAGCTCCACCAGAAGAGGGGATGCCTGGGTAAGTTAGTCAAAGTCCTATAACCTCTATCTAGTTTATAGATGAAGTCCAAAATGTCTTGGAATATGTGGTCTATTATTTCATCCTTGTCGAGTTATTCGCTCCTCAGGACAGAAAGGGCCACCTCATAATTTCTGTTGCAAATAGTTGTATGATTGCTGAGCAACAAAGATTGACTGGACAGCGAACATTTCAGGAAATTCAGTCTTTCAGGATCGTTAGCCATGCCGGCCACACAAGTTTCAAATCTTGATAAGAAATTCCTGAAACTCATGGGGTTGGATTGCATTTCCAACCCATCAAAGGTAGGTCCATTAATCTGAAGCTGAGGCGGCTTCACGATAAACGAAGCGCACCTCTTTCAATTCCAGGGGAACATGGAGCAGAACTTATGGACTCAGATGTAGTAGGAAGGAACTTTAATTCGAGCTGCTCAAGTTCCCTTCTGAATCTCCTCCTCCTCCTCCTCCTCCTCCTCCTCAGCTAACAGCTGCATGTTGCTAACACATATGTCAACTTCTGTCAAATATTCGGTAAAAGATTTCTGCAATGCAGCAAATGATTTACTAGAAAGTTCATCTTCCATGTAAGCCATCTCCAGAATAGTTCTGATTTTGGTCCATAGAAGAGAAATTCTTTTCTGTAAATCTGCCTTGCATGTTAGTAAAGCGTTCTTCCGCAAAATGCGAGAAAAATTAATTTTCCCTTAAAATCCAATGACTGCTCAGTTGAGGAAAGGAAGCAATGTTGCAGAAGAATTATCCCCTTCCGCAACGTTAATTGCCTGTTAACAATCTCTAGCCAGCAAAGCTTAGGTAATCAAAGAGTAGCTTTCAGGCACCAGCCACAAATTCATCTAAAAAAGAAACTTAACCACTGGGCAGAATCTCCTTTTAAATAACCAAAAGGTCATGTGATTAACTGTCACCTGACCTGGGGGGGGGGAAACTAAAAAGGCAGAGAAGGCAAGGCAATCTCTTTTTGGATGTAAGCAAGGTAAGTGCATACCACTCTCCCTCTCTTGAGCAATCATTAACCCCCCCCTTTTCACAAGAATGAGCCTTTTTTTATTTAGGAGTTTTATTTAAACAGTGTTTATTTGAACTTAATCGAGATTTTTTTTTTTTAGATTTAGGAAGTTTTTCCCCAGTAATATGTTTATGAACGTTTACCTAACTTTTATAATAAAAGTTAGGTTAACGTCGATATCGAAATATTAAAATTAAAGTTACTTTTATTAAAAAAACAAAAAAACGAGGTGTTTTTCAGTTACATTATAAACTTTATTTGAACTTTTCAACAAACTTTTACATACATAGAAAATAGACTTTATAGGTATTTTATAATATTTTTTTAAAACCATATTTAACGAACAGCTGGGTTTTTTTACATTTCATCAAACAGCATAAAATAAAACCCGTATCCAATACATGATATTCCCCAAATAATTGTCTTTGTTTATTTGAACTTTGTAACAAATTCTTGCAAACATAAAAAATAGATTTTATTGATCTTTTATAAGATAAAATTTTAAAATTTCTTACAAGAAAAAGTTTTTGTTTTTTTCATTGTTCATATATTTTAATCAAACATCATAAAAAAATCGTATCCAATACTTGATATTCCCAAAATAATTGTCTTTGATTCGCCGCCAGAGAAATTCTTGTAGATGACTATTAAAGTTTGCATCACTAGTCCCCCTCATGGATCTGAATTTAACTTTACAAACACTCCAGCAACCTTCCACACGATTTGTGTTAATACTAGGGTCATTTGAATCAACAAAGTTATATCGGTGGTTTACCACAGCATGGTTCGGTAATGCATTATAGGCGTGCCAACCATCTGTCACAATCTATGTGCCTTGTCTAACTTACTGTACAATTATTGGTAATTGGGTTGCAGCATCTCTCGTTTCGACTAGCACCATCATTGTCAAGTTCCTTTCTCGTCCAACCATTCCAAGAACCCACTGATCTGGATGGAATCTTCCTCGGTGGTATTTCCTGTGCATGAATTTACTTTTATTGATTTTTGTTACATGATAAAGGGCTGGCCCCTTTTCATGTAAGTAAAAAAAATAGGGAATTAGTTAAATGTAAATATGAAATAGGATAGTCAAGGATTCGAACTTGCGAAGCTAAATTTGGAATTGAAAATTCCAATCATAAGTTAAAATAAATACAGAATGTTATTGAAATAAGGAATTGCAATTGTTTAGCTTACATATCATATATATGTATATGGAAAAGGAATGTAATAATGAAATTCGTTTCTGTTAAGGAATTTACTCTTCAATGGAAATTGTAAACATATTTTGTAAAAATGTTATTTGAAAAAAATGTACATATTTATTTTAACGCATTTTTAAAGGTGTATATATAGACATCGAACAACCCAACCTTCCCATACGCACACATATGTTTGTCCTTCCCGACATGGGTAGGATTCAAAAACTGTCCTCCTTTTCATACGATCTATGACTTTTTCTTTTCTTGCATTGTTACTTCAATTATCCTGAAGATGTCCTCTGAAATAAGGACGAAACGTTGATTATTTTAATAATTTCATTCGGTTTTTCTATTTTTTTCAAAACATATATATATATATATATGTATATATATATATATATATATATATATATATATATATATATATACTTTTATAATATATATATATATATGTATATATATATATATATATTCTCAAAACATATATATATATATATATATATATATATATATATATATACAGAACCGTCTCTCTTTATATGTACTCTGTCTCTATATCTCACCAATGTCTCCATCTCTTACAAGAACACTAAATAAGAACTATGCAATATTTTGACTGTTCGTTCAGAACCACCTAGTTGTACCGGATGTTCCAGCATGGTCATTGCGCATATATTGCGATTGAAATTATAACAGTCGATTAAAGATTATTTGAAACAGGTACTAGTGGTTCCCCCAATGACCGCCAATACAAAATGTGTATTAAGTCTTGTAGCCGTAAATGGCTACCTTCAAAGAAGGAACCAGCTCGAACATTTATTTTATTTTACTTTTTTTTTTGCATTTGGGGCAAGACCAACAATAGCTGTCAATAAAGCGCTTCTAATTTTTATTCTAAAGATTAATACATTAACATAGGTCAGTACATTTTGGACACGTGTGTTAGTTGGTGATTAGGCCACATCGTGCCAACACTTCCATGGTATTCAGTTGATTTGTGGAGGACGTTTCTTTAATTACATCACTGAATATAATATTTAATGTTGCCAGTTCTATCGCTGGCATTGCTGCATTTGTTAATGTGCTCATAATTTGGAAATTCAAAAGTAAGTCTGACAACTCTAGAAGGGTCACATCAGTATTTACACCGTCAAATCAGAATATTATGAATTATTAAAATTGTAAAATATTTTTTAAATATTTTATTTCAAGTTTTACGTTTTCTTTTATTACACACGACAAAGTTCCAGCTTTTTTAGAAATATTTTTTTATTTAATTTGATTTATAAATCTTAAATATGAAAACTGCATTACTTCAGATTTTATTTTGTTCATTTTTCTGAAAAAATGTATATTTTGTTCGTTTACTTTATGTAATCAAGTGGTTACTTCCAATTCGACGGTGTGAATACTGGTGTGACCATTCTAGAGTTGTCGAGCTTACTTTCGAGTTTGCCAGGCTTACTTGCAAGATTTCCATAAATTTCGAAAACGTAAGTCACGTTAGAAAAATCTCATTACAAAAATCTCATTTCAAAAATAAATTTTGCATTTTTTTTATTGTAAATTGGTTTATCATTTTATTGTTGAGTGAAATTTCAAAGTGATAAATAGAGAAAAATATCTCGAAAAGAAAAAAAAACAAACGTCTTTTTTTTACATAAAACTAACTTTAATTTTAAAATTTCGATGTTTGGAAAACAGTTCATAATATATATTTCATTATAAAAATTCTATTTATAAAGAATAAAACAGTTAATAAAATATTAACAAACAGTCTATTAAGTTCAAGTAAAAACTGAATAAAACTTCTAAAAATAAAGGTTCATTCTATACGGCTTTGGTTATCTGTAGCTAAAAATATGTCGGGCGTAACTTCTGCCAAATGACTTTGTAAACAAAGGAACATGAATCTTCAGGATTACCTCAGTAAATTTTTTGAATTCTGAAAAAAATGATAATAATTATCATATAAAAAATAATTTAATTCAAAGTTGGTTGAATTGTTCGACTACTGAGCCAAAAAACAGAAGCTTTTTAATATTTAATTGCTTTAACATATTACAACGAGGGACCAGATAAAAGAAGAGTGTCACCAGTGTTGCGATGGTGAATAAGGTAACGTTTTCTAGTACCTTAACGTAAGCATTAAAATATTAAAATATGTCCAAATCAGCATTAAGGCTAAGACGAATATAAAAGTTTAGTAAATGTTACTTTAAGCTATAACAAATCATCAACCACTCTAATTTGTTTAGTTTAGAGGTATTTGAGGTCGCTGACAATAAATCTGATAATCTAACCCGTCGCAAATTTCCCGATTGTATGGTATGAGCCCCTTGACCCTGGGACTATTTTTCGCCATTTCACCACCTTCATTTATTTAAAAGTCTGCATAATAAAATATCATTTCACTAAAACAATTTTATAATGAAAGCAACATTGTATTTTTTATAAAGTAAAAAAGTTCAAATAATTAGAAGGTGTGCACGTAAACAAATGAATGAATTAACAATGGTATTTTAGTAATAAGGATAAGGAAACATTTTAATAAGAAAGGCAAGGAAATAGTCATTCGTTCTTACTATAATAATAACATCTTTTCTGGTAATAATAAAAATAGTTTTAGTTCATTTTGTCTCGAGTTTCAAAAGTTTGTAATTGGGGTATTTAAAATAAAAAAAAAAAAATAAAATAAAATAAAAAAGTTAAAACAATTAGGTGTGCATGTCAAAAAAGTACAGAATTGACAATATAAAGTAAAAAAGTTGAAATAATTAAAGCATAAAATAATTGACAATGGTATTTTAGTAATGAGGATAACGAAACATTTTAGTAGGAAAGGTAAGGAAAAAATAATTCATTAAGTAATAACAGGGAAGTACATCTTTTCTGGTAATAATAAAAATATAGTAAATTTCATTTTATTTTTCGAGTTTCCAAAGTTTTTAATCGGGGTATTTAATCAGAAATGATTAGTTAATCTAATCAAGGATATTATGTTTGTTTTTTTATCTCTGGAGCGTTCTTCTTTGAATGCGGTTGCATTCATTCCAGAATGAGTAAATATTTGACAGCCAATGAGATTTTCTGAAATGTAAGGAAAGAGAAATCATATTTTTTTTAATAGAGGAAAGGAAAGGTTATGGTATATGCATAAGTATATGAGCAAGGAAATTAGGGCAAACCCCCATATATGACTCTAATGCAGAACACCTCCTGGTATCGACTGGGTGCATGAGTAGTACTTATTTTTTTAATAACAAAATAAAAGCTACATTATAACATTTTACATCTACATATGACATTTTTAAAAATCGACAGACAGACACTTTATATTACAAGTTCATTTAAAACGTTTTATTACTACACAAGCAGAAAGGCCTAGCATATAAAATCAACAGTAGGTTCTTTGATATAACAGAGTTATATTTAAAATGTGTCTGCTTAAAGCAGAATTAAACCAGTATACTTGATTTTTGCTTTTTAAACTTTATTTCAAACTATTATTATCACACAATTAGGAAGACCCGGCATATAAAATCAACAATAGCTTCTTTGATATCACACAGGCTGGTTTGAAAACAATGTTTATATTTAAAACGGTTGTCATCAAATGAAAAGTGAGCTATATCGGCTTTTCTATGGCGACAAATTTATTGTTCCACTTTGTAACTTAGTTTTTTCCATATGTAATTCACTCATAACACACACACACACACACACATAAACACATACATACACACATATGTGGTATTTTGGTCGAGAGGGGAAACACTGCGCAGCTTTTATTAAAAATAGGTATAGGACAGACAATAAAATAAGAAAGAAAATTGAAATGAATGTTTCTCTTTAAAGAAAAATTAAATCTTTATACTTGATGTTTGCCTTGTAAACTATGATTAAAACTTTGCTCTAAGACCCAGTATATAAATTCAACAGGGGTACGATCAAAGAATAGGGTTTTTTTCTATAGCTTTTTTGATGATTTATGTCGTGAATTCACTCATATTACCACACACATCACTAGTTACAAGGTCATTTGAGTTTTATACTTATATATATATATATATAGATATATATATGTGTGTGTGTGTGTGTGTGTGTGTGGTATTTTGGTCAAGAGGTGAATGTAAATACAGAGCAATATGATATATATATATATAATTTATTTTTGTTACGAAATATTACGTGCATAAAAGGTATGTTTCGCGTTATAAACCTTCATCAGCATGAATTAGGATTGAACTCACGACACCAGCATTCATTCATATTATGTTGTTCGCTGCTGAGCTACATTGATTCACTTTTTTTCTCTCGTTTCCCTCTCTGTCTCCCTCTTTATATATATATATATATATATATATATATATATATATATATATATATATATATATATATGGTATTTTGATCAAGAGGTGAAACACTGCACTATTATTAAATATAGGTATAGGACAAAATAAAATAAAAAAAATTTTAAATTAATGTTTCTCTTTAAAGCAAAATTACATCTTGATACTAGATTTTTTCCTTGTAAACTTTAATTCAAACCATACACACACATATTGTGCTGCCTTTTCTCTTTTTCCCCATAATCACTGCGCTCTGGTCAAGTATTTGGTTTCCAACAGATTTGCGTACCAGAAAATATGCCTACATGATCCCATAACTTTGCACTTACAAAGTTCTGTAAGGTTGAGTGTTACAAAATTGATTCTTTTTTGTAAACGTCACAAATTTTAATAGGTAGAGCTATGTAGTATGTTATATGCAGAATATTCTCTGTAGCTAAAATTGTCATGTGTATTCTCATAATATACTACCATGTATATATATATATATATATATATATATATATATATATATATATATTAAATTGTGATTCAATGAATTAAAAAAAAACTTATTGAAATGAAGTGGTTGAGTTTCATATCAAATATTTTTATTATTCTAAGCAAAGCAAAGAATAATTTAGAAAATTAATTTCCTTAACCTATAGCATATCGAGCAATACTTATTTAGATGGGATAACTTATTGAATATTACCGCCAGTAATATTTTGTAAACCTCATAATCACAGGTTTCCATACCAACTGATTGTTAAAAAAACTATTCTTTTCTGTTTTGAAAGCATTTTCCACATAATCATTGAACTCTGGCCAAGTGTTTAGCCTCCAACATATTCGAGTACTGCCAAAAATTATGCCTAAATCATCCCATAATTCACGTGTTTACCCTTGAAGCAGAAACGAGAAAAGGAAAGCAACTAGTTAACCCCTTACGAGATTAATGACAAGGATTTAAAGGGGAAATGTTATTATGTTTACGGTTGAATTGACTCTATTTCTATTTGTGGCTTCAAATATTATCTGAGAAAATATCAAATGTGTCAAACAGTATTTAAATACTGCCAGTAAATATGCCTAAATGATTCCATAACTTGCTCGTTGACTCTTGCAATCTTCTTTAAGATAAGCGTAACAAAATTGGCTCTATTTTTAGTCATAAACACGAGCAGATGTGCAGATATAAATGACAGAAAATAAGATCAATCAAACATAGTTATGTACGATTCAAAATAAACATATTTACTCTTTCAAAAATATATTAGTTTAACTTATCTTTAAATTGCAAAAAATACTTTTACTATACTCTTAAAAAATTCTTAAATCAAGTGTCATAAATTTGATTTCAACATATTTCAAAACTTCCTTAAGATATGTTATGTGAAACACATACAATACTGGAAGTGGCATAACTTCAATTTAAAAGCCGATTAAAGTTTACTGTGAAATGGAAGAGAGTTTATCATTTAATTTTTGACAGTGTGGCTTGTCAGTTCTTGTTGAAGTGATATCAACTATGGGTAGACTGTCAGCTAATTAATTCATGTTCCGCGTAGCTGGTCTGTCAAACCTAAATTATATGGCGTCATATATTGTCTATAGCAACTTTCATATAAACAAACTAAAGTTTAAAATAACAGTTTCAATAGATACTATATAAAATAAGTTAAAATTTATGTAGTTACAAATAATTTTTGTATTCACATGAATTAGAAGTTTAACAGTAATATTTCCTCCAACAAAGCTTGATTGAATCATGGGATTGATAAAATTAAAAGAATGATAATTAAAAATCACTGCCATCCGTAATTGTTGTTGTCTCACGACTGAGAATGCAGTTGGGAGATTCGAAGTTCCTATCCGTCGCGGTTACCACCTGACGAACGCCAGAGGAATAGTTGGTCGAAACGTCATGAAACAACAACTAATAAAGATGAGAATAATATTCTGCAATAAATAAATTAATTTACTTTCAATTACATTATATTCTAAGCAACAACTGTATCGATTAGTTCTGTGTAAAGTTAGAAAATAGTTATCTTTAACATGACTCTTATAAATGTTTGGATGAAACTAATCTATGGGTTGTGACTTAAATCCAATGAAATTAAGAATAAACATACTAATACATCAAAGAAAATATTAAAAATATCGAATTTTATTTTTTTGCAGATGTTCCTGATTGAACCCTGTTACTGAATTTTAATGGAATATGATTTTCTTTAAACATTATTCGATAAACAGTATTACCTTTTGTGGAAGACTGCAGCAACATCTGTGGGAATTTTTTTATACTGGGCACTACCATTTTCGAATTTTATGGAATAGTTGTGAAAACTTTATATATCTTGAAGGTAATATAAGTTTGGGTGAAATATCTTTTTTATTTTCAAATATATCAAAAAATAATAAGATATCGAATCAATAATTTGGACCTGTGAGAAATAAAATTGGAAAAGGTCACATTTTTATTAAGTGTGTGATTTTATTTTAAAAACACATTTTGTGGAATGTGTGAATATTCTTTTTCTTCAAAATATACTTTACTTAGATAAATATGAACGCACACTGAAGAAAACAAATGCACTTATAGAGAGCTCAGCATTGAAAAAATACTATTATTTTAATATTTGGCATATTGTACGATGATTATTCCCCAGCTTAAACAAATTGATTTGTAAATTTGGAGGAAAAAGAAAAAAGCAATGTTTCGTGTAAAATTTATAGACATTAACACTGGAGATAACAAAAATCGTCTGCCATGTTTGTTCTATAAAATTATCATTAGTTTTTCTTGTTCTTACACATCATCGTTAGTGAAATATGAGAATTTCCACTGTGGAAAAAAACACATTTATGTGAAATGTGTGAATATTCCTGTTCTTAAAACTCACTGTTATTGAGACATATGACAATTGACATTGTGGAAAAGCAACATTCATGTGAAGTGTGTTGATGTAATTGTTATTAAAAATCAAAGTTGTGATACATATGAAAACACTGGAAAAAAAGACAAATAATTAAAATTGAAGTAAAATGTATAAATATTTAAAAAATTCTTAAAAATTACTTAAATATATTTGAGATATAAGATAGTGTATAAATTTTTGGCATTTGGTAGGATGCCCCAACCAAACTGAAAAATTAGTTAAACATATTAGATTTTTCACTGGCTCCAAACCCCAGTCTTGTGAAGTTTGTTGAGATTCTTGTCCTAAAACGCGATCGTAAGTGAGATATGAGTATTCACACGGGGGAAAAGCCATATTCTTGTGAAGTTTGTGGATATTCTTGTTCACAAAAATCAATTTTAGTAATACATATGAGAACTCACACTGGAGAAAAGCCACATACATGTGAAGTTTGTGGATATTCGTCTTCAGTAAAATTTAATTTAGTGAGACATGTGAGAACTCACACTGGGGAAAAGCCACATTCATGTGAAGTTTGCGGATATTCTTTTCATAGTAAATCAAAGTTAGTAATACATATGAGAACTCACACTGGGGAAAAGCCACATTCATGTGAAGTTTGTGGATATACTTTTTCTGTAAAATCAGCGTTAGTGAGACATATGAGAACTCACACTGGGGAAAAGCCGTATTCATGTCAAATTTGTGGATATTCTTGTTCTAGGAAATTAAATTTAGTGTTACATATTAGAACTCACACTGGAGAAAACCCCTATTCATGTGAAGTTTGTGGACATTCTTGTTCTCAAAAATCAGGTTTATTGACTCATATGAGAACTCACACCAGAGAAAAGCAATAATTGGAACATGAACCACTGCTGGTAACATGAAATGAAAAAGTTACTATGTTCTATTACAGAAACATACCAGCGGCAGAAACATAAAAGACAAGTCAATCCTCCCAGATATTGTAATATGAAACAAGTCTTAAAGAACTCCGATCATTATTAATGTTACAGTCCCAAATGATTTTGGCCTTTATAAAGCTGAATGAGAAAATATTACAAATATAGGAGTATCTGAATTAATAAAAAGAAAGGGTTTTCAGAAATACTTAAAAGCAATCCCTTGAAGACCAATCTGTAACAAAATACAATAGCGATAAAGGGAAGAGTGCCTATTCTTAAAAAAGCCCGCAGATAAGTTTACATGATAATGGAATCAAGTGTTTGCTTCAGGAGGGAGCCCTTGATCTCTTAGAACTAAAAATAAAATAAATAAAAACGGGAAAAGCAATATTCTTTCACAATATGTAAATATTCTTATTCTCATAAATCAAATTTACTGATACATATGAAAAAGAAACACAATTCGAAAACGCAATATCCTTGCCAAATATTTTGTAAGAAGTCGTATTTATTCATATAAGAACTCCAAGTAAAACAATATTACGTAAAATAAACCGAAACGACTCATGATTGATGAAACTATTCTTGATAAATATTTTTATAATAGAGCTAAAGTTGAGACTATAATACAAAATTAGAAAGTAATGAATTGTTTGAAAAACTAAGCTTGTGAGAAAGTAATATAATTTGTGTAGATGAAACGGCAAATGAAAAATATTATTGTTGCTCTCTTTTCTTATGAATGTTGCACTATTAATTGGCCACCTGTCTACATTAATAGTATTGACACAAACAATATTATAAATCAGACATAATTTTTGCGACTGGACTCTACCAAAACTGTTTGTAGATAAACTATATTATATGTAGTGTGTCTTTGTTTTACAGTTAATAAATATTAGTTACAAACATGATTACGCATAGTCTTGAAAATCTCTTATGAAATTTGTGATCTTTTTTTATATTTTTAGTTATTGTTTGATCGGTTAGTGACACTTTTATTATACATAAGTGTTCAGCATCGGATTATATTTTTTTTTAATATTTTTCCTTATATTTTCTTGAACCCTAAATTAACTCAGATAAAGTGAAGACAAAATGTTTAAACTGAATGTCCCCCCGTTTGACAAATACCATTCATATATTTAAGTTTTTAGTAGGCGTAATCAGTAATTGTACAATACTCACCTACAGCTACAGGAATATCCCTTTGTTTACAAGCGTTAACCTCATGAAACTGTTGAAGCGTTTAGTGAAATTCAGTTTCCTTTATTTAATAGTTTAGTTTTCAGCAATTTTCAGTTTACTAACGTTAACAAATCGATACATCTATAAAAGTGAAATTGTCTGTCTGTGTGTATACATAGGGAAAGGTTTTAACCGGTTTTTGGCCGACAATTTGACTGTCAAGCGGTCAAATTTAAAAAGGTTGCACGTTTGCGGTCTCTAGCAAACTATTCAGCCAATTTTGGGTCTAAACATTTGAAATTTTACATAAAGGGTATTAAGATATCCAGCAAGCTTTTCATAAGATTTTTGGTGAAGATTTGGCTGCTAAGAGATCAAAGTTGAAAGCGATTATCTTTTAAGACTCTACCAAACTCCTCCGTCATTTTTGGGTCTTAACAGTGTAAATATTAAATGTACGCTACCTGGACACGAGTAAAACTTTTTGAAATATAAATACCTATGCACATAAAGTTATGGACCCAAACAATGCCGGGCTGAACTGCTAAAAAGTAATACAATTATTCTATTTACGTACATATTTTTTCTGGTAATCATCGAATGCTAATAGGTAATAATGAATACTCGTTGTTAAAGTATGATAGTTTATTAAGTGTGCATGTAAACCAATCATAGTAATTTTGTTGTGTTTTTATAAAAAAAATGATTGTAAGAGAAATTGTATTACGTTTGTAATATGGTAATATTTAACATTTTCTAAATGATTGACCACACCTTTTTAGTAGTATCTGATTAAGATTTGACCATTTTATTACTATGAAAATTGTAATACTCTATGTGATAATGTGTTGAGTATTGTCTCTAGAAATTTGTTTTACAAGACCTGAAGGCCACTCGATGATAAGATTTAATGAGTGTCCAATAGTCAATCGGACAATATCGTAATAATCGTGAGGTGGAAAAATTTGGTAAATTGGATTACTTTAGCGAGTAGTATTGTGGTATTGTTTACTGGTTACTTACCGACCTCTGCGACAAAAATAGTTCGTCTCAAAGTTTTCTTAAGAAGTAGAAATTTGTTTACGCACGAAAACATTGAATTCTATCCTATGGAAATAAAACAAAGATTCGTCCGTGTATTTATCATTTATTATATTTTTTATTAATCACTGCAATACTTGGTTGCAATTATGTTGCTTATCACCGTAAGGAAGAAATTACATTACAAAATTATATTACAAAAATAAACAAACAAAAAACACTCTGTTATACTGAGCGTATAGAAGCAAGAAAGTGACAAACGAAAAGGTTGATTTTAAACTTTTTATTTAAAGTTAAAACGATCGTGAAACGAACTGTTCGGTATGTCAGGATAATTCGACGGCGAGGGGTCGGTAGGAATACTGGTCGGGTGTTCATATGAACTCGGTGACGATCTAAGTTATTGTCAGGTGGAAGTGAGGGGCGGTGATGGCGGGAACAAGGTGTTTGCATTTGATAACAGGAATGGTGCTTAGTGTTCTGGTGGCTGGAATATGGATGCAGCGACGGCGGAAGAGGAGTAATTCTAATAGTAGGTGTCGCTGTGGAGAGTTGGATTTTTTCGCAAGCGAGTTTATTTTATTTTTAATAAAAGAAATATTTCATGTTTTTCAACTGTAATTTATATAAAAATTTAGTTTTAAAAACTTTAATAACTGAAATAAATTTAGTTCATTTTCTTTTATTTGTTCATGCGTTTCTTTTTTAAAATAAAATTTTGTGTTTCTGCACTTCACGACCAGCACTTTTTTTTATATAGTATTTAAAATTTAAATTCAAGAACGAACTTTGTCGAGAGTGCCCCCCTCTAAATTACACAATTTTCACTTTTAAAACTTTCTGGTTTTAAAAAAAGGAAGATTTCTTTACACCATCTTCCCCCTCTTTCTCTCATCTATGTATCTTCCACCTCCTTCTCTCATCTATATACGAAATTGGTCACAAATTTCGTGCTCAATTTAGTACAAGGTTATAACTAAAAACTGAACCCCCACGTGAAAAGTTATAACATTTTCTCAATGTTATAGAATCTGAAACTTAATTAATCGATGATATCAAGGCCCTCTTGCAGCTTACGGAAACAACGTAGTGTCGTTAGGAAAGGCGGGGTCGAAGATTTAGACATGATAAATGTTATGTTACGAAGCGTATGGTGACAAGAAAAAAAAAATAGACAACACAGGATTAAAAATTCGACGAACTCAACAATTTATTTTCGAATAAATAACACAGAATAATAACGAGCTGTCGTTGGGGTGAAGATGGCAGATTGTTGTTGTTGTTGCTGTTGTTGTTATAAAGCGCGACGATCCCTTCGTTAGTAGTAGTAACAGCGATGCTGGTTATAATGCTGTGTTAATGGCGATAGTTGTTGTTGTTTATAAGGCGCGACGATGCCTCCGTTTGTAGTAGTATTAGCAGCAGTACTGGTTATAATGCTGTGTCAATGGCGATAGTTGTTGTTTACAAGGCGCGACGAAGCCTCCGTTTGTAGTAGTAGTAGCAGCAGTGCTGGTTATAATGCTGTGTCAATGGCGATAGTTGTTGTTATAAGGTGCGGCGAAGCCTTCGTTGTAGTAGTAGTAGTAGCAGCAGTGCTGGTTATAATGCTGTGTTGATGGCGATAGTTGTTGTTTACAAGGCGCGACGAAGCCTCCGTTTGTAGTAGTAGCAGCAGTGCTGGTTATAATGCTGTGTTAATGGCGATAGTTGTTGTTGTTATAAGGTGCGACGAAGCCTTTGTTGTAGTAGTAGTAGCAGCAGTGCTGGTTATAATGCTGTGTTAATGGCGATAGTTGTTGTTGTTTATAAGGCGCGACGATGCCTCCGTTTGTAGTAGTAGTAGCAGCAGTGCTGGTTATAATGCTGTGTCAATGGCGATAGTTGTTGTTGTTTACAAGGCGCGACGAAGCCTCCGTTTGTAGTAGTAGTAGCAGCAGTGCTGGTTATAATGCTGTGTCAATGGCGATAGTTGTTGTTTATAAGGCGCGACGAAGCCTCCGTTGTAGTAGTAGTAGTATTGGTCATGACAGCCGTAGCGTTGTAGTGATGGCGAGGCTGGTGGTCCTTCTGCTGTCTTTTCCTTGGCTTCGCTGAATATAGCAAGCAGGCAGACGTAGTTGTAGACAATGGTCAGTGATGAAGAAATTGCTCCCAGGTCGAGAAAACTGTGTTTCTTTTGAGTTGTTATTGTCGCTCGCTACGGTGTGTAAGGTATCTAAGCGTTCTGCCCGTAATTTCGTGGAGGTAACCATGATCATGTGCCTCGACTTTGGTGCCATGGCAGCGATCGTAGAGTGAATCCCTACGTAGTCAATTTCTCCCCAAAGCGGTCAGGAATCATGAAACTTGAGTGGTGGTCGTCACGGTGACACGTGGCAGACAGTATGACGGCGTCCTCAAGTCAAAACGAGATCTAAATCATAACTTCTCCCCCAGATCTCATTTTGACTTGAATTGTCCAGTGCGGTCATAGTTGCATGTGTGAATGGAATCAACCCTTAAATCGTTTAGGAAGCTGGCCTCGTGTTGACCGATTCCGAATCAGGTCTGATCTGTATCCCAACGGTAGTCGAGGGGTTTCTATGTATATGGGGTCCTGCAACGCTCTGTGTGCCCCTGCCTTGGGTGGAGGCGTTGTCTCTTCGGTAGATTGAAAAGTTGGGTAGGGTAGAGGAGGTAGATTGTGGGACAAATGTTTTGGTCGTGGTATTAATCGGCGGACATGTGCTCGGTGAACCCATTCACTCTCGCCGTCATCATTTTTTATCTGGATCACCATGCTGTTGGTCTTAGCAACTTCGAAGGTACCGATCCAGGGTAGGTGAGATGCATGAGCATTAGCTGATTGAGGCCGGTGGATTAGTACCCTGTCACCGACTTGTATTGGTTCCTTATTCATGTCCTTGTCTAAATTTGGGTTTTGGGCGTAGTCAGCTTCATTGTTGGCCAGCGCAGCGTATCGATGAACTTGTCTTAACAGGGCATTGACCTGCATGCCATAAGCCGTGGGGCTGTGGTTTGTGATACTGTTGTCGGGTAATCTTGGTAAACCAATGTTGGGCTGCCGACCAGTGATTATATAGTGTGGTGACGCTCCAGTGGCACTGTTGATGGTAGCATTCATTGATGAGATGACGGATTCGAGGACGTCGGTCCACTCACAGTCTCTATCTTCGCACAGCATGTATATGGCGTTTTTCATTGTGCGGTGCTGTCGTTCAATGTTGCCTGAGCTTTGTGGTCGCCAGGCACAATGTAATTCCTGCGTGATTGATGTGAGTTGACAAAAGATCCTGTATACCTCCCCCGTGAAGTGGGTTCCGCGATCAGATGAAACAATGCGTGGTATTTCCTGGTGTCGAAGGAAGAAACTGTAAATTCCACGGGCAGCATCGATCGCACGATCTCTGGAACACGGCACAGCCGTAAGGTGTCTACTGAAACTGTCCAGCATGGTTAGGATGTAGCGTTTCCCCTTTGAAATTGGCATCGTGACGAAATCAATGTAGATAATTTCGAACTGTCTTTCTCCACGTTTGCAGTGTCCGGTGGGCCAGTCCTTGCGTTTGCCATAGTTACCCTTCCGCTTGGCACATGTTTCGCAGGAGTTGACATACGTCTTAATGTCATGGTCCTTGCATTCCCACCAGTAGCCGGATAGATGTTCGCGCATGCGGGCGATACCTGAATGATTGACGCAGTCATGGGCCTGATGCAGGTACTTGGGACGGAGTTTGTATGGTACGACCAGTTTGGGGGAATGATTGTTGTCCCTAATCATCAAGACAGATATGCCGGGCTCCAGGTAGAACTGGTGGATGTATTTGTTGAGTATGGGGGCCCGATGGTCATCGGGGTCGATGTTGCAGTTTTTGCTGGAGTTATTCATCTGGAGGGTTTTGATGATTCTCGACAGTGTGTTGTCTGTGCATTGTTCAGCAGCGATATTGATATGGTAGCAATTGTATTTTGTGGGGATGGTCGATGTAGAGTGATACGCATCCACAATATTCTTGTGGTGGCGGGTGTTCTGATGTGTGTGTGTTTCGGGGATGAGCATTGATCCATCAATTTCGTCCATACACCAAGATGGGATGTAAATGCGTAGGTCCGAACACTGGATTCTGAATGTTTTGCCTGCAGGGTTGGCGTCAGCTGGTGTGTTATTTTTTCTTTGGCCATGACTTCTGCTAAGCATGTCGGCCCAGACATTGGATTCGCCCTCCACAAATTCCAGGACGAATTTATAGCATGCGACCTCTTCCTGCCATCTGCGGATTTTGGCATTGTTGAATACCCGCTGATCCAGATAGGTTAGTGATCTGTGATCGGTGAAGATGACGAAGGGGCGGCTGTGTAGGAAGTAGTCGAATTTTGCTATGGCCCACTTTATTGCGTATGCCTCGCGTTCAGTTGTGGACCAGTTTTGTTCCGTGGTGTTAAATATGTGTGAAGCGACTGCTATGATCTTCTTCTTTCCCCTGTCATCTTCTTGCATTAGGATGGCCCCACATGCGGTGTCACTCGCATCAGTGGTGAGCGTGAAGAGTTGATCAAAGGCAGGGAATGAAATGACAGAAGGCGAGGACAGTCGTTTCTTTATCTTATTAAAGGCCTTGTCCGCCTGCTCAGTCCATGCAAATGGTTTGCCAGCCCTATTCAGTTCATGGATGGGGGCCATGATGCTGGAAAATGTGTCCGACCTGATTTGTTCCTGTACCCGTGTCTCCAGGAATTGCCGTATCCACACTAAACAACCTATGAGGCCTTGCAGTTCCTTTTTTGTTGTTGGAGGCTTCATTTCCATGATGGCGCGGACGTATTTGGGGTCGGCCTTGAAACCCTTGCTATTTACGATGCGACCGAGGAATTTTGCTTCGTTCGCGAGGAAGGTACATTTATCCGGATTCAATTTTAGTCCAAATTTACGTAGGGCGGTGAATAGTTGCTCCAGTGCCAGTATGTATCCTTCAAATGTTTTGGCGTGGACTAGGTTGTCGTCAATGTACGAGGATATGTTGGTGCGAGATGTAACAGTGGCGAAGGCTTCAGCTATGCAGCGGGAGAAAATTTGTCCGGCAGATGTGAGATCAAAGGCGAGTCGTGTGTATTGGTAGCATTTGCCCTTCCATGTGAATGCAGTTTTGTATCGATCACGCTCGTCGATAGCGATCTGCCAATAGCCACTGCGAAGATCAAGGGATGCAAAATATTTATTTCCTTCGCCGATTCTGTGGAACAGGTGGTCAATCGTAGGTATGGGGTAGGGGTCGGGATCGACTAGGACCTTGTTGAGTGTTGCTTTGAAGTTGGCAACTACCCGGATTGCCCCGTTCTTCTTGCGAACGGCAAATACAGGGCTATTAAAACCCTTGGGGTCCTTGCATGGTTCGATGATCTCTCTGGCGGCCATGTGCATGATTTCAGCATCGACATCAGCCTCGAGAGCCTGGGCGATTGGGTGTTGCTTCTGACATCGGGATTGGCCATTGGTTGGTATTCGAACTGGTCTGATGAAGGTACCCTTTTCTCCCTTTTCGGTACCCATGATGTCGGCGAAGCGGATGATTAAGTCTGCTGTGGCCTCCAGTTCGTCGCGGTTTGGATGGTTGGGCAATGCCACACCCACATTACTCTGTAGCCAGTGTAGTTTTTCATTTAGTGTCTTGAGGCTGGGCTGTGTGAGTCTAGTGGGATGATCGATGGTGTGGGCTCCAAATGTGGTATCATCAGCTGGTATCTTCTGTGTAAGAGCTGGTAGTATTGCTGCCACGTGAGTTATCGGAGTGGACGCGAGCGTGCGTCTGAATTCGATCGTTGATGTTTGGTGGTCGATTGTGTATGAGTCTAATGTGCTGTGACCAAGGATGCTTTGGTCGATCAGGATTGGAGATATAGCGGATGTTATCAGCATGTTGATCCCGTCGAACCTGGGTGAATCGTTGTTGCCGATGGCGATGCCACAATTAAGTTCGCCAAGGATATGGATGCTGCCGTTTATGCCTCTCACATGCACGTTGGATGGCGTTATTCGACGTCTGATCTCTTCGGGTATTCGAGATACTGGCATAATGCAAGTGGAGCAGCCTGAGTCCAACATAGATATGTCCGAGAACGTAGCTCCCTCGATCATGAAATGTGCGTTGACGAAAGGTGACTTCTGCGCCGAGTGTTGATGAAAGTTAAATACGTGATGGTGAGTCGGTTGGACCACGGGGTGAGCCATCAGATCTCGCCCGGTCCGTATTGAAAATCCTCGGCCATGGTAGTGGGGAGAGTATCTTCCGGTGGCATATCCTTGTTGTCTGTTGCGATATATGCCTGGGCACGAGGTGGATTCCGGTACCGACAGTTGCGTCCCTGGAAGCATGTATAGCCTTTCATGTAGTTTTGGCAGATCTCAGCATCCTGATTTTGTTCATCGTCCCTGCGCGTCTGAAAATGGCCGCGAGTGCCAGTGGGTTTGGTGTTGCGCGGTGTTGTGGTATCTTTCCTTGCCTGTGGGCGGAGTGTTTGCCTGTTCACATTGTGTTCAGTTCGCCTGGTCCTTTGATCAGATCGTTGTGGACTGTTTGCGTAGTACGCGATGGGACTATCATTAATTTCATCGTCCATTTTGACACCACAGTCGATGTACCGCTGTGCATCACTAGCTATCCCACCCGCCGTATTATGCTTATCCATTGTTTTGACGATGTGTGGGTATAAGCTCGGTGTCCAGGCTTTCACCTTCTCGCTCATTAGCATTGCACCCATGAGAGAGAAGACAGTATCTGCAGGTATTTCCCGTGAGTGGTCCGACTTAAATTTTGCCTTTATGTGTACTGCAGCCTCTCTAATCGTGTTTTCCAGTCGGCCGGCGAAATCTGTCAATCTCTCCCCATCTCGACGCTGCAAATCCCAAGCCCGGCTGAGGTGCTGGAAATTCGTCATTTGGCTGCCGTGGGTCGTTATGAGGTATGCTTTGAGTTGCTCGAAGGTAGATGTGTCGTGTTGGGAGTCCGTCATTTGCTGGAATATCCCTTCGTTCAGAAGCTGTTTGCAGATTCTTACAAACTATTTTTCGATACTAGGGTGTGTACTGATTTCCGGCTTGACGTGTATCATGTATGTTTTATTTACATCCGTGATGAAGCGGTTAACATCGTTCCCGGGGTTGAACTTTTTTATATCCTTTACCGAATCGTGTATGGCCTGTAATCTGATCATCAGATTGTAGTTGCTGTTATCGGATTTAGGCGTGTCGGTTAAGGTGGTCGATTTGAGGGTGGAGAGCATAATCTCTAGGTTTGCTTTTATTTCGGTGATAAGGGCCTCGTCTGGTCGTGATGTACTCGATTTTAGCTGGAGGAGTGCCGATTTCTGGTCTCTGATAAAACTGAGAAGTTCGTTACGGGTGAACCCTGAGTAGTCCATTCTACCTGTCGCACGCTTCTCACACCAGTTGTTATGTTACAAAGCGTATGGTGACAAGCAAAAAAATAGACAACACAGGATTAAAAATTGGACGAACTCAACAATTTATTTTGAATAAATAACACAGAATAATAACGAGCTGTCGTTGGGGTGAAGATGGCAGATTGTTGTTGTTGTTGCTGTTGTTGTTATAAAGCGCGACGATCCCTTCGTTGTAGTAGTAGTAGCAGCGGTGCTGGTTATAATGCTGTGTCAATGGCGATAGTTATTGTTGTTTACAAGGCGCGACGAAGCCTCCGTTTGTAGTAGTAGTAGCAGTGCTGGTTATAATGCTGTGTCAATGGCGATAGTTGTGTTTGTTATAAGGCGCGACGAAGCCTTCGTTGTAGTAGTAGTAGTAGCAGCAGTGCTGGTTATAATGCTGTGTTGATGGCGATAGTTGTTGTTGTTTACAAGGCGCGACGAAGCCTCCGTTTGTAGTAGTAGTAGCAGCAGTGCTGGTTATAATGCTGTGTTGATGGCGATAGTTGTTGTTTACAAGGCGCGACGAAGCCTCCGTTTGTAGTAGTAGTAGCAGCAGTGCTGGTTATAATGCTGTGTTGATGGCGATAGTTGTTGTTGTTTATAAGGCGCGACGAAGCCTCCGTTTGTAGTAGTAGTAGCAGCAGTGCTAGTTATAATGTTGTGTCAATGGCGATAGTTGTTGTTGTTTATAAGGCGCGACGAAGCCTCCGTTGTAGTAGTAGTAGTATTGGTCGCGACAGCCATAGCATTGTAGTGATGGCGAGGCTGGTGGTCCTTCTGCTGTCTTTTCCTTGGCTTCGCTGAATATAGCAAGCAGGCGGACGTAGTTGTAGACAATGGTCAGTGATGAAGAAATTGCCCCCAGGTCGAGAAAACTGTGTTTCTTTTGAGTTGTTATTTTCGCTACGGTGTGTAAGGCATCTAAGCGTTCTGCCCGTAATTTCGTGGAGGTAACCATGATCATGTGCCTCGACTTTGGTGCCATGGCAGCGATCGTAGAGTGAATCCCTACGTAGTCAATTTCTCCCCAAAGCGGTCAGGAATCATGGAACTTGAGTGGTGGTCGTCACGGTGACACGTGGCAGACAGTATGACGGCATCCTCAAGTCAAAACGAGATCTAAATCATAACATCATAACATAAATTTATATGTGGCATTTGTTAATGTAAACCTACGGCAATTGTGTACAGAGAGGAAACACTGCGTCTCTTTATTATATACACGATAAAAAATAGAAGTGACCCTTGAAATCTATTAAAACATTTTGTATATACCATAATATTTGAGTGTTTATACTAATTGGAATTTGATATTTTTTTGCATGTGTTTTATTCTTAGTAAAATTTTATATTTTTTATATGGTCTATTTAATTTGGGTATTATTATTCTGTTTGATTTTAATAATATTCCATTTTAAATGCACAGTTCGTCCCGATCGTGCCAATAAAGTCTCAAATTTTTGTCACCTTCTCTGAGTGTTTAGTGCTAACCGAATTCGAATCTTTTAATTTGTATGTGTTGTAGCAATATTTGTTGTCTATGTCCTTGTTAATGTTGTGCAAAAAACACAACTTTTTGCTCGAAGTTTACATTTCGTAGCATTTATAATGTGTTTTTTGTAATACGTCCTATTGTATTGATTAAGGTATTATAATTCTGTTTGGTTTCAATAATATTCCATTTTCAATGGACAGTTCGTCCCGATAAAGTCAATAAGTTCTCAAATTTTTGTCCACTTCTCTTTTGAGTGTGTCGTGCCAACCTCTTAGAATAATGTCCCTCAATTCACACAGTGTTATATCCACATTTGTTATTTGGTGTAACTGAGCTAATTTTGTGGTTCAAAATTCAACAAAATCCACACTCAAGTCCAGGTAAAGAGCTTCTTTAACTTTTTTATCTGGTAGTCTTTACAATCCATCCAATTATGTAATATTTTTTCCATTGCGATATATAATCGTAATGCCAAACCCTTAAAAACTTAACAGTATGCGTTGGAGGCGAAGTTGAGCTGCAACCAAATTTTAAAGTTGATAATTTCCAGAGGCTTATGATCATTTTCCATCTGGAACACACTTCCATAGATATAAATCCAGAATCGTTCACAGGCAAAAATAAGTGCAAGGAGCTCCCGCTCTATGTTATCAGAGTGTTGTTCAGTTTTTCTTAAAGATTTGGATGAAAATACTATGGGGTTTCCTTCTTGATGGAGGGCGATGTTCTCTACTTGATGCATCGACTTGGATGATAGTTTGATTTGCAGGGTTTGATTTCTGTTATCTTTCTGGGATCAGGGCTCATACCTTTTTGATTGTAGATTGCAAAAAAAAAAACAAAAAAAAAAACGGAATCTGTTTCTCATTAATTGCGCACTTTTCACGGTTGAAACAAATTCCTTCCTTTCTGGGATCAGTGTTAATATCGTTTTTTTACTGTAGATTGCACAAAAAAAAACACGAAATACGTTTCTCATTAAATCCACACTTATCATGGTTGAAACAACGTCCTTTTTTCTGTGAAATCCTCATTAAATTGTAAAGTTTCTTCTAATGTTCTTCTTTGGTTTCTCCCAAAACAATGACATCATCGATCAGCCTTAGATCACCTCCATCTTTTAGATAAACATACCTTGAGACCATCACCAGACCAAAAGGCATCCGTTGAAAACACAATCTTCCAAAAGGGAAGTTGAAGGTAGTCAACAGTTGTGAGTGAATCGAGCGTGATATACCAATAGCCATTTTTAGCATCCACGTTAGAAAAATATTTGACACGAGGAAGTTTATGTGCAAGTTCTTCCATTGTATGGGTCTTGTAATGGCATCTCATGGTGGCCTTGTTAAAATATTTCGGATCTAAAACCAGGCTGGGGTTCCATTGTCTTTACGCACATAAACCACTATATTTGCCAAGTCAATCTGAATTTCTTCCTTCATATCTAATGGACATTTTCTCTGTGTACGTATAACAAGGTGGTTGTTTGGTTTCAAGACAATATGGTATTCACCCTCAAAATTACCGATACTGTCAAAACAGTCTGGATACATATTTACCAGATCCTGTACTTCATTTAAATTGGGGTATCCTGCATTGCATAATGTAGACTTTCTAGTTGAAGGTCACTGGTCGAAGAAAGGTTGGAAAGTTTTATCATAAGGTTTGTAAAAATTTCTAGCCGACGGTCACTTTGTTTTTGGATAGAGTCGAAGGACATTAGTTAAAACTTATTAAATATTCCTTCACTGTCCCTCTGGAAACCATTTACAGAGTGCACACATATATATGCCCCCTTCGATGCTGGGAGTGTTGCCACATTCTCGGCTGCTTTCTCATTTTTGTTCGTATAGACTTTGGCCCAATGATTTTTCCGTCCACAAGCTGAGCATATGGTGGTACGCCATGCTGGACATTTTCCACTTGGATTATAGTCTATGCATCGTTTACAATGCTTGTATTTCACTGCATCTATCTCTTTTTATTTTCATTCGTAGAGTTTAGCTAGTTGTCTCATGTGGGTCATGGAAGCTTAATATGTCCTGCCGTAGTTTATTGCTCGCTGCAGTGTCAAATCTATGTCCTTTGTTAGAAGTTGTGCTACAGGTTATCTCCGAAAATGAGACGCACACCTGTCATTAAAATCTGAGAAAGAAATCAGTATCTTAAACCATGGCCTAAGTAGGAAATTATTAAAAAAATAAATAAATAAACTATATATTAATTACTTTCGGAAAGAACTACGAAAAAAAAGTAAATAAAAAGTGAAAGAGAACATATATCTGTAATTGTTTAATTTAAAATGTGTCGATGTAATTAATGAAAACAGGAAAGTTTTTATTGAAACATATATATATATATATATATATATATATATATATATATATATATATATATATATATATATATATTAAAAACAGAAAATGAAAAAGACATTATTATTAAAAACAGAAAATTAAATGATATATTCATAATTGTCTAAATTGGGCGAACGCCATTTGAAAACAAAAAAAAAACAATTACTGTATAAAAATGTATCAACATTTAATCGTAAAACTATTTATTGAAAAGTTTGCATAAGAAAAGATAATTTTAATAAAATAATTTTGTAATGAAAGCAACATTGAATTTTCATAAAATATATATATACATATATTTTTAGAAGTTCTGAATGTTTCGTTCCAGGTATGACGTGCGCTATAAGTTGTTCCTCTGTGCCCTGGACATCTCGGAATTTGCACTTCGGTGTCTGTAATTTGCATCTGCTTAGAATGTCATTGAAATTCTGATTCCATTTGTGTCAGAAACTGCGTGAAAAATATTGAATAATTCGAACCCTTGTCTTTCCAAACCTATAATTACTCAAAAAATGTAATTCAAACCTTTTTTTTTTTTTTCAATTAAAGGAGCAAGGACCAAGGTTTCATTAAAAAAAAAAAATTAAAAAAAGCAACAACATGATTTAAAAACAAAAAGTTACTTCGGACTTTACAGGTAAATTTCTAAAAAAAACACGTCTTTTTTGTTTTAAATTTGAATATATTATTTGTTTATCTTTTATCTTCAATTTGTGATATATAAAACTTTGGTGAGTAAATGAATTAATTACTTTTTAATAGACATTTCAAAATGGGGGGGGGGTGAAGTAAAAAAAAACCGTTCGTCTAAAATGTTATATTCAGTTTATTGAAAAGAGCATAAAATTTCACATTGACCCTGCAATTATCGTAAAAATAGAACACATAGAAAAACTTTGATAGATTTTCAAATTTTAAAAATTGAAAAATACTGAACTCGTAAAATTCAATTAATTTCAATACTGTTTGTTAAAAAATAAAATAAATAATTTTCTATTACTTTTTATACAACTTTAATAGTTTATTTTGGAAGTATAATCCATAAAGAAAATAAACAACCTACTTTTAAAAGAGAAATTACGAGGTTTTTTTAAAAATATTTTATTCGCAGTTTCCTGTTAGGGGTGTCAAAAATTGCCACAAAAATTCTGATACACCTAACGCATGTCATTGAGATTCTCTGATTCCCTGTATTTACATTGATGCAGATATAAAGGAGCAATATGGAAGTACAATTGTGGTTGTAATCATTCTTTGAATTTTTGCCAAATGAAACAAACAATTAATTTAATTTTTTTCATCATAGGACGTGAACTTGGCTGCAGCCATCTACTTCCGGAACTTCCGGTATTTCGGGATGATCACAATAAGTGAATATGCCGTATTATCAATTTAAACTTCATTTTATTATTAAAACATTTATTAAAACGTAATAAAACATTTGCACATATTCAACTAATGAACGAACATGTTTACACGAGGAACGTTTTAAGATGACCTAAATTCATTGTTCTTTAACAGTTGATTTTCTCTTTAAATAATTTCACGTTTAAATCGTGTTTTTCATCTTTTAATTTTGATTCTTTTATATTTTCATCTATTTTATTTCTTAATGAATTGGACACACAAAACAAAAGTTGTATCAATTTACTAAAGAAATCCTAACAAGCAAAACAAATTTTCTGTTTTGAACACAATAGAAAAAAAAACGAAGTCATCCCATTTTTTTTTTTATTGAATTCCTTGAATGAAAGGTAAGTTTTTTTTTTCTTTATATACACTTTTTCAAAATTTCCATCCAATAAATTTTTAAATAATCTGATATATTAAAAAAAAAAGTTTATTTTTATTGCAATCCCCGCCCAAAAAAATTTATTAGAAAAAAAAAAAAAAGCTATGTATTTTTATAAAAATCGGATGTTGCTTTCATTACCAAATTATTTTATTAAAATTATATTTTCTTATGCAGACGTTTAAATAAATGTTTTTACAATTATATATTGATACATTTTTACACAATAAATGTTTTGGTTTTCAAATATTTCAAAATGCCGAAAAAAAAAATCAAAATCGAATTTTGTTTTGCTATTAAATTTCAGATGCCTTAAAAAAATCTGCAAAGAAGAATAAAAGGTATTTTTTACGACCTGCCCCAGCGTAGTAAAAGCACCAAACACGACCTCCCACCATGTTAAGAACGGCTTTCGAAGAGAGGGATGGTTTATTCCGGAAACCATTCTTAACATGGGGAGGTTGGGGTGTTTATATTACGCAGAGGCACGCCATAAAAATTACCATAAAAAATGATTAAGATTTTAGAGAAGTGGATCATTTTCCTATATAAATGTTACGTAAAATGTGCGCTCACTTTATGACCGGTTAGTGGTCAACTAGACATGTAATCGTTCACAGTTTCCAATTTTTGTTACATGGAGTGGAGGGGAGGATAATGTCGATTTTTTCTTTCTTACGTTTTTAGGGTGCAATTAGAACACACATGTTAACTATTCTGTACTTTCATTTAACAATTTATTAAACAAAATATACTTTAAGGGCATAACAAAACTTGATTGGATGGGGTTTTATTAGTATTTTTTTATTTTTATTTTTTGGATTTTTAAACGATTGTCAGACTCTGTAGATGAATATCGACATTTTTATCTTGTTCTAACGTGAACTCATCACTAATTTTCAAAGTAAATAAACGCTTCAAAATAAGTATAAAACACAGAAAAGACTTATTCCGGCGCATAGAAGAGTAATGGTTTCGCCATTACTAACATTTATTTGTAATTTATTTGTTTTGTCTTTTATGACTTTTTTGTCTAAACTATAAAATGGTCCTTTTTTTATTAAATTGTTAGGTCAAAGTACGAAGTAGTTATCAAGGACATCCTTCCCTATGCTAAGATTGGCTTTCTAACTAAAAATGTTATTATTAACGAGGGGGCGTTTCAAATATTAAATAGGACAAAAAGTAAAATGGATAAAAAAATTAAAATTTAAATTTAAACCAAAATAAATCAAACACGTTTAAATAATTAATATATTTATTATACCTCAGACCCCCTCTGCCCTGGCAATACGCCATAATCGCGTTGACACACAGGTTCTCATCAGACCACAAAAGTTAAGCAACGTCGGGCATGGTTAGTACCAGATTGGTGACCATTTCTCGGAATTCTAGGTGCTGAATGTGCTCTCCGCTTATCTCGGCATTTGTTTCCAGTCGTCTTGTACATACACTTCTCTTGCCACTGGTATTTAAAAAAGGTCGACTCAGGAGATGTGTGATTGGAGATTGCGCACCTTCTGCCACTTAAATTTCACGTGCAGGCACCCCTTCATGAGTATCCATAGTCTGTTAAAGACCAAAGGAGCCCTCATACCTCAGAAAACTGGAAACTGCAGATGATTCGCCATGAAGTGGGTGTTCACTTTACATTAAATTTATACATGAAAGTGAACCCCGATTTTAACACCTTTATGTTGTCTGTTTGAGTTCGTTCCCTATGAACTCGTAAACAACTGTGGTATATACATACATATATATATATATAGAGAGAGAGAGAGAGAGAGGAAGAGACAGAATTTATATATTCAAATTTCAATTAAGAAAGTCAATTTTCAAAATGAAATTTAATGTTTGAACAAAAGAATACAATATTTAAATTAATGTCCTGAATATATATATATATATATATATATATTTGTTGTCCACATATATTACTGTTTCGTTGTATCATAACTAATCAGTGTGGTTAGACATACTCCTTTCCCTAGCCATGGATCGAACCTACAACCGGCACATTGACAGTTGATAGCTCTTACCATCGGACCACAAATCAGTGCTGTAAATATTTCTCCTTAAGTGTATATTACGTAAAGAGGCGTCCATTGTAGACAGTGCTCAAACCATCTTTTGTTTACAAACAAATTCATAGTAGTTAAAGTTCTTAAATACGTGTAAGGTTAAAATATACTTACAAAATGCTCAACCCGAAGAGAAGGGCTTTAATTTGTCATCCATGTACAGTACTGTTTTTCTTTGCATATACATATACATTTTAAAAGCTATTGGTGCATAATAGCCAAACACGTAACATTTTTATTACATAGATTATCAAGAGTTGCACTTTTTTTATTTTGGCTTTTTGAATAGTAGTAACATTTTTGTGTGTAGGAGAATAGCAGTTTTAGCATTTTTTTTTGGTTTATTTTATAATGGTATGAATTTATTTTTACAGTGATGCACCGACCACATTTTTTATCATTAAAAAATTTTAAACTCCCTGTATGCTTATAATTAGTCTTAGTAATTGCTCTCGATGTATGACCAAGCAAAGTATTCTAGCGGGTTTAGGTCAGAGGAGGAGGGAGGGTACAAAGTCATAGCACTCCTTCTGAAGCCAAACTTGGATTTGCCAGCAGCCACATGATTGCACCAGGAGATCACTACACTCTTCAGTACATCAAGGTAGACTTTATCTGCTGCAAAAAAAAAAACTGGTTATCATCAGCCATGTTTTTTCTGTGGTGACAATTGTATCGTTCCACCCTGTACCTTTGTTTTTCTACTATAGACCATAAAATTCACTCCATCATATTATACACACACGCACACACACACACACACACACACACACACACACACACACACACACACACACACACACACACACACAACATCACTTGATCTTAACACTGCCAAAGAGGACGACCATCTCATATGCATCTCGAAATACTGGTATGCGACAATCAAATATTCTGGATATAACCTCAGATTTGGTACATGAGTCAAATCTATTAGATTACTCGATCACCTCTGATTTTCCCCTTGGATAACTACTCTTCCGACCTGGCAGTAATATCCCGGAAACTGTTGAGCTCATTCTGATATTGAGTTGCCCAGGTTGTATGGTAACCTTTTTATATGACTTTTAAGCACCATTTAAAAAAAATTGAAATAACATTTTAAATATATGTGCTGATAAGCAAAATATTTGTTTATTCATAGCTGAATATTTTGCTAATTGCATTTCATTTCCTCTGATGATATTGGCCATTATTGAAAATTCATGGATTAAGGAAATAAATAGCATTCTTCCCCATATACTTCTTGTTTCAAATGTTTATAGTAATTTAAATATTTTGTGTTACTAATATTTAAAAATCAAATATTAAAATGTTTATAAGTGAAACACTTGTGGTTGCAATGGCGACAATTGTATTAGTCCACCTTCTACCTCATTTTTTTCCATAGCTGGATTATTCAGATGAATTATGGGTGAATGAATATTTTTTCTGTTTTTCACCCCAAACAAGTCACAAGGCCAGTCGGACATAATATGCAACTATTTGGAACCAAAAATACACGGATATTATATAATAATATTGTTTGATTAAATATGTATTATCTGTTTATAGTAAATAAATCTTTAGTCCTAATAATATTTAAAGATAAAATATTCAACATTTTAAGTAAAATGCTTGTGATTAAAAATATCGTTATGTTCATATGAATTAAGGGTGAACAGATATCTGGAAATAAAACATTAAATATGTTTTTTCAAACATTTTCATCCCAAACAAGGCAAAATACCAGCTGGATGTAAAGGACTAATATTTAGGACTATTACTAAGAAACGAGTTGATGAATGTCAGTACATATTACATTTAAAATACTGCATTTCTGTACAGTAAAGGAAGCAGAAAACAAGAAGGGAATTCCAAAGTCTTACAGACTGAGGGAGACAAATACTATTATATTATGTTATTATAGTTTCACCGGTTCAATGCATATTCTAATGTAATCTAAATGTTTTACATAAAACCTAAAATAAATGGTTAGATTAAATGCTTATAGTAGTTTAAATGTTTTGTTTTACTAATATTTAAAAATCAAACAGTAAAAAGTTTATAAGTTAAACATCTGTAAATAATGAATAATCTTAATCATATATATTACATTTAAATTACTGCATTTCTGTACAGTCCGGGAAGCAGAAGACAGAAAGGGAATTCCAAAGTCTTTCTCACTGAGGAAGACAACTATAAGAGTAAAAGGATTTCTGCTATATAGAAATACAAACATGGAAAAGGGCAGGATTTTTCTGCTTGTTGGATAAAGTCTAAGTATGTACGTCCATGGAGTACAGTTAATATACATTCATCAGAAGACATTCCATTAAATTACTTGAAAACCGGGTATAGGGATTAAACATTGTGAGAGTGGGACAGAGGGTGCAGGTTTTGTGTTGGGCATAGATTATTAGATTTGAGAATCTTGCTGAACGTTATTTTAGACGGGATTAGTTATGGTAGTTGCACCAGCTCATATGTGGCAATAATGCTCAATAAACACTCTTATGTAAGCTTTGAAGACGTCTAGGATACTCTCAGAAAAATGAATTTTATGTAGTGTTTAGAAAACTCACCTTTTTATGAAGTCTTTGTAATGATCTTAAATTATTTCTTCATGTACTTGATAATTATTATACTAAAAATAGTTTGTGTTGAAATTTAAAGACACTTGAAACATTTACAACCTTCTTAGTTAAAAATATATAGTTACAAATCATGTTTATATTCAGATAAATTAGGTTAATAGTTATATTTCTCGCGGATAGCTTGATTCAATCATAGGATCGCAATTTTTTTTAAAATTGACAAATATATAAGAAAAAAAAAGTAATAATAATTAAAGTATTAAAATGTATAGAATTTCACTGTAAGATTGTCAACCTAATTAAAGTTTTGGATGCAAAACAAACACATATTAAGACAATGGTTTGATAGTAGCACATTGTGATCTACATCATAAAAACCTCCAGATATACTTTCAAACTAGATTATATTCTAAGCAACACCTGTATCGAGTGTTTCTGTGTAAAATTAGAAAATAGTTATTTTTTAACGTGAGACTTATAAATTTTTGGATGAAATTAATCAAGGGGTTTTGACTTAAATCCAATAAAATAAACAGTAAACAATACTAATACATCAAAGCAAATACTAAAATATTGAATTTCATTTTTTTGCAGATGTTCCTGATTGAACCCCATGATTGAATTTTAATGGAATATGCCTTTCTTTAAAAATTATTACCTTATTTGGAAGACTACAGCGACATTTGTGGGAAAACATCTTTTACTGGGCAATACTATTTACGAATCTTATGAAATAGTTGTGAAAACTTAACACATCTTGAAGGTAATATTAGTTTTAATCATGAAATATCTGTTTAATTTTCAAATAAATCAAAAACTAATAAGATATCAAATCAAAAACTTGTCTTATGAGAAATCAAACTACTGGGAAAATCATATTTTTATTAAGTGTGTAATTTTATTAGAAATACATATTTCGGGGAATGTGTGAATATTCAACTTCTTCAAAATAAAGTTTACTTAGATATATATGAACACACACTGGAAAAAACAAATGCACTTGCAGAGAACTCAGCATTAAAAAAATATTTTTTTAATGTTTGACATATTATGAGATGATCCATCTCCAGCTTAAACAAACTGATTTGTAAATTTGGAATAAGTAGAGAAACGTATGCTTCATGTAAAATGTATAAACATTTTTGTTTTATAAAATTATCGTTACTTTAATAGAAGTACTCACCCTGGTGTAAAACAATATTCGATAACATGTATTACCTTATTTGGAAGACTACAGCGACATCTCTGTGAAAAAACAATATTTTTGTAAAGTGTGTTGATACTCCCGTTCTTACACATCGTCGTTATTGAGGTATGAGAATTCACACTGGAAAAGCCGCATTCTTGTGAATGTGTGGATACTCTTAATCTGAAAAATCAAAGTAATTCATACATTGCCGACCTCATACTAGGGAATAGCGACTTTTATGTGACGTGTGTTAATATTTTTATAAAAAAATACTTAAGAAAATTTTTAAAAATTAGTTAAACATATTAAAGTTCTCACTTGTACAAAACCACATTCTTGTAAAAGTTGTTGAGATTCTTGTTTTAAAACGCAATAGCTAATAAGAAATGAGTATTAACACTGGAGATAAACCACATACATGTGAAGTTTGTGGATATTCTTGTTCTGGAAAATCAAAGTTAGTGAGACATATGAGAACTCACACTGGGGAAAAGCCACATTCATGTGAAGTTTGTGGATATTCTTGTTCTGTAAAATCATCGTTAGTGACACATATGAGAACTCACACTGGGGAAAAGCCACATTCATGTGAAGTTTGTGGATATACTTGTTCTGTGAAATCGTCTTTAGTGAAACATATGGGAACTCACACTGGGGAAAGGCCATATTCATGTGAAGTTTGTGGATATTCTTGTTCTGTAAAATCAAAGTTAGTGTCACATATGAGAACTCACACTGGGGAAAAGCCATATTCATGTGAAGTTTGTGGATATTCTTGTTCTGTAAAATCATATTTAGTGATACATATGAGAACTCACACTGGAGAAAGGCCATATTCCTGTGAGGTTTGTGGATATTCTTTTTCTGTAAAATCAAAGTTAGTGAGACACATGAGAACTCACACTGGGGAAAAGCCATATTCATGTAAAGTTTGTAGATATTCTTGTCCTATGAAATTATCGTTAGTGAAACATATGAGAATTCACAATGGGGAAAAGCCACATTCGTGTGGAGTTTGTGAATATACTTGTTCATTGAAATCATCGTTACTGAAACATATGAGATCTCACACTGGGGAAAAGCCATATTCATGTGAGGTTTGTGGATATTCTGGTTCTGTAAAATCATCGTTAGTGAGACATATGAGAACTCACACTGGGGAAAAGCCACATTCATGTGAAGTTTGTGGATATTCTTATTCTGTTAAATCATCGTTAGTGATACATATGAGAACACACACTGGGGAAAAGCCATATTCATGTGAAGTTTGTGGATATGCTTGCTCTGCGAAATCATCGTTAGTGAAACATGTAAGAACTCACACTGGTGAAAGGTCATATTCATGTGAAGTTTGTGGATTTTCTTGTTCTGAAAAACCAAGGTTAGTGAGACATATGAGAACGCACACTGGGGAAAAGCCATATGCATGTGAAGTTTGCGGATTTTTTTGTTCTGAAAAATCAAATTTAGTGAGACATATGAGAACTCACACTAGGGAAACTTTAAAAAGTACATAGCAAGCATACCCGGTGAACCAAGTGCAAGTCAAATACAAACGATTGCACTGAAAGAGACGGCTAGAATCCTGAAAAGATCTCTTGCTTGGACTCACTAAAATAGGAGTAAATGTCAGAAATCTGGTTGGATGTCCCATCCCCTAGAAGAAAAAGTTTAAGAAAAATGAAAAAAAAGGGAAAAGCCATATTCATGTGAAGTTTGTGGATATGCTTGTTCTGTAATATCAAATTTAGTGATACATATGAGAACTCACACTGGGGAAAAGCCATATTAATGTGAAGTTTGTAGATATTCTTGTTCTGTAAAATCATGTGAAGCTGGTGGATATTGTTGTGATAAATCATCGTTAATGATAGATATGAGAACTGACACCAGAGAAACCCCGTATTCTTGTTAAGTCTGTGGATATTGTTCTGTAAAATCAAATTTACTGACTCATATGAGAACTACTTAGAAGCAATCGCTGAAAGACGAAGTTGTAATGAAATACAAATAGCACCCCTCAAGGGAACAGCTTGTATTATTTAAAAAAACCCATGGATAAGTTTATATCGTAAGGAATCAAGTGTAAGCTTGACGAGGCAGCCCCCCGTTCATGTCTCAGAACTAAAAGTAAAATAAAAAAACGAAACTAAGTATAGAGTAATAAAAATAAACCGGAAATTTAAAACATTGTTGCTCTTTTTTATGAATGTTGCATTATTTATTGGGCCCCTGTCTACATAAATAATATTGCCACAAACAATATTATAAATCAGATATAATGTTCACAATCGAACTGTACCAAAACTTTTTGTAGATAAACTACATTATATGTAGTTTGTCTTTTTTTTACAGTTAATATAGATTAGTTACAAACATGATAACGCATAGGCTAGAAAATCTACTATGAAATTTGTGGTCTTTTTTAATACTTTTTGTGCTTGTTTGATCGGTTGGTGACACTCGTATAATACATAAGTGTTTAGCAATGGATTAGTTTTTTACATTTTTCCTTAAACCTGAATTTACTCAGGCAATGTGAACATAAATTATTAAACTGAATGTTTCCCCCGACAAATACTGTTGCAATATTTTGGAGTTGTAATGGGGGTATGATCCCACACAATCGGACGATTCTATTTATAAACGGTGCTGCTAAGAACTGGCGAATCAAATTAATTCACGTTCCGCTTCCAACCAATCAGAAACCAGAATTGCTTTATAAATATTAAACCTTTTCTGGAGCAATTTCTCATGTTCTTTCCCGGGTTTCGACACGGTAAGAATATTTTGTTCTGTGGAACTGTCAACTACAAACAAGTCACCTCCCAGGTTGTAAAAGCGAACCATCTGAAACTCAAAATGGCTTACACTTCTAGAGGTTATGCGCCCAGCGTGCGTCTTTATTTCGATGGATCCGAATCAAAATTCGAATTGTGGCAAGTTAAATTTCTGGGATATCTACGAATCCAAAAGCTACACAAAGTACTACAAACACAACCTGAAAACAGAAACGGCCCCGACTTCATTGAAAAGAACGCAACAGTCTTTGCGGAATTAATACAGTGTTTAGATGACCAGAGTCTATCACTGGTAATGACAGAACCCCTGGACGACGGCTTCAAAGCATTAAACATATTGAGAGAGCATTATTTATCGAAAGGAAAACCCAAAATTATTTCTTTATACACTGCACTGACCTCTCTAAAACGAATGGAAGCCGAAACTATTACTGATTATATTATAAGAGCCGAGACAACTGCAAATTCTTTAAAAATGTCTGGTGAAGTTATAAGTGACACTCTGTTAATTTTCATGGTCCTTAAGGGATTACCGAGTGATTTCAAGCCATTTACCACCGTGATAAGCCAGAAAGAAAAACCCATGACTTTTAGCCAATTCAAGGTAGCACTCAGAAGTTACGAAGAAACTGAAAAAATGATCACAGAAAAAAACGAATCAACAAATATCATGAAATTTAAAAATACACACATAAAAACACCAAAATCGAATTATACCCATGCCAGGAATAAAAAACGCAACTTTGCCAAAAGCCGGTTTTTTCCTAAGAAAAGTACAAAAATTATTTGTTATAATTGTGGACGACCTAATCACAAGAGTTTCCAATGTAGATACAGGACTAAAAATGGCGACTACATTAAAAATGTAGAGAGCTCTGTTAGCGAACATACATTTTTATTTTCGTGTACATTTGATGCGTCAACAAGCAATAATAATTTTCTTGTCGATTGTGGGGCCACGGCACATGTGATTACAAAGAAATCTGATTTTATCAATTTTGATCCCAACTTTAAGGCACAAAATCATTTTGTAGAACTAGCTGACGGGAGTCGAGTCAATGATCTCGCTAAAGAACAATAAAGGTGAAATATGTTTCTGTATTCTAGAAAACGCTCTTCTAATCCCAAAAGTTAAACAAAATATATTTTCTGTACAAGCTGCCACAAAACAAGGTGCAAATATAAACTTTAGCCCCAATAAATCAAAACTGGTATACCCGAATGGAACTGTATTCGACATTAAAGAAAATGGAAGACTACATTATTTAAATAGCGTAGTCCAATCAAAAAAACGCCTGCCATGATCCACAGACATGACATAAAATTCTTGGACACTGCAATATTCCTGATATCAAAAAGTTGCCGACTGTAGTTGATGGAATGCGAATACAAACATTAAAAACCTTCAACTGCGACGTCTGTACGCAAGGGAAAATGACAAACTATCAAAATAAGATACCAGACAAAAAGGTAAAAAAAAATCCTATCAATGGTGCATTGTGACTTAAACGGTCCCGTAGAACCGATGGCCAGAGAACATTATAGATATGTGTTGAATTTCGTAGATGACCAATCAGGTTTAATAATGGTTTACTTTTTAAAGAACAAATCTGATACCCTGCTAGCAACTAAGAAATATCTAGCCGACATGGCCCCCTACGATGAAATCAAGTGTATTCGCTCTGACAACGGTACGGAATTTACCAATAAAGACTTTGAAATTTTACTAATTAATCATCATATCAGGCATAAAACATCAGCTCCTAGATCGCCACACCAAAACGGGAGTCCTGAACGTGCGTGGCGGACACTTTTTGAAATGGCAAGATGCCTACTCATTGAATCAAAACTCCCTAAAAACCTCTGGACGTATGCACTAATGGCGGCAGCCTATATACACAACAGATGCTTTAACAACACACTATCTAAAACTCCATATGAATCTTTCTGCGGTAAAAAAAACAAATTTAAGCAGAATGCATATATTTGGTTCAACTTGCTTCGCATATATAGAGAAAAAGAGTAAATTGAATATTAAAGCCGAGAGAGGTATATTTCTTGGATACGATAAAAACAGTCCAGCCAGTTTAATATTTTTTCCCGAAAAAAATAAAATAAAAAGAATCCGGTGTGTAAAATTCACAGACACGTTTAATTTTACAGAGGAAAACCCGTCATATGAAGAGGATGAAATTATATTACCTCAAATAATTAGAACAAACGAAAACAATAAAAATGACGGAGACGAGAGTGTCCATGATAATGATGATGATAAAGTCGAAAGATATCCCAAAAGAAATAGAAGACGACCCGATTTTTTTGTGGTCGACAATATAAAGGATTATCAAATCAACTATTGCTATTCAATGGAAAATGCGCCAAAAAGCTTCAACGAAGCAATTAATTCAGAACATTGTGATGAATGGAAAATTGCCATGAAAAAAGAAATAGATGCCTTAACCGAAAATGATACCTACACGGTAGTGCCTCTCCCAAGAGATAAACATGTTATTTCTACCAGATGGGTCTTTACAAAAAAGAGTACAGCATCAGGCGTAGAACAGTACAAGGCAAGATTTGTTGCTAAGGGGTGCTCTCACATTTACGGTAAAGAATACTTTTCTACGTTTTGACCGACCACAAACCTAACGACAATCAGTTTTACTGCAAGTCGTATCACAATATAACCTAAACATCCATCAAATGGACGTAAAAAATGCTTATTTGAATGCCCCAATAGACTGTGAAATTTATATTACCCCGCCGGAGGGATTTATAATTAAAAATAAAAATAGCGTGTGGCGACTTAACAAGTCATTATATGGTCTAAAGCAGAGTGCTCAGTGTTGGAACACAGTATTCCATGATTATATTATTAAACAACAATTTAGACAATGCGCTGTAGACCCCTGTTTATATACCCAACACAAAGACGATAAACTACTGATATTGGTTTTGTGGGTCGATGATATTTTAATCGCATTAAATAGTGATATAATGTTAACTGATGTTTAGAACAAATTAAGTAAAGGATTCAAAATGACCGATCTTGGCAAAATATCCTGGGTTCTGGGGATAGAATTTACTCAAAGCAAAGGACTTGTTTCGGTGACTCAATCGAGATACATCGACAAAATACTATTAAAATTTGGAATGGGAGGGTGCAAGAAACGCTCTACACCGGTCGAAAATGATATTAATAAAAATATACACACATAATCTGAAATAATAAATGACACACAATATCGCGAAATCATAGGTAGTCTTATATATTTAAGGACTGCAACCAGGCCCGACATATGCTATACAGTAACAAAACTGTCACAAAAATTATCACGACCGACAATGAAGGATTTAAACAGAGCTAAACAAGTCCTACGTTATTTAAAAGGAACCAAAGAACAGAAGTTAGTATTTAGAAAATCAAGAAATCCCCTAAAATTAGAAGGTTTTTCGGATGCAGACTGGGCAAACGACGAGGATCGGAAGAGTGTATGTGGATATTGTTTCAGACTCTCAGAAAATGGGCATATTATTTCATGGAAATCTAAAAAGCAACAGATTGTATCTCTCTACGTGTGAAGCAGAATTTTTCGCGCTCACACACACGACCTAGGAAGCACTCTACCTTAAAAATATCCTGAAGACTATTTTAGAGCCAGAATTGATTACAAGCCCCGTAGTAATTAATTGTAATAATCAAGCCAGTATAGTCTTAGCACAGAACACGATAATCAACCAAAGATCTAAGCATATAGATATAAAATACAATTTCTAAAAAACAAGATAAAAAGGACTCCATTATTTTGAATTACATATTATCAGAACAAAATATCGCTTATGTTTTACGAAACCGGCGACACGGATAAAACTACAACGTTTTTTTCTCAAAACTTGTTGGTGAATTCGACTGAATATTTTTTTTTCTTTCACTGCTCTGTATGTGTATAGATTTCTATATATTAAAAATACAGTACCACGTATGAGAAGGCTCTTACTTTTTTGCATGAATATCAGCGGAAACCCTTAGGGGTAATGCTCAGAGTATATAGATTTCTATATATCAAAAAGAAAAAAATTAGTCCTGGACAAGACGTTAAACTGTATCCATTTTATTTGTATTAACACTTTAAAACCTTCAATACTTCTAATACTTTTGCTTAGAAATAAAAAAAAGAAAAAAAATCTTTGTAATTTTCCTTTTTGACATTTGAACACAATTAAAAATGGCGTCTTTTTAAATTCTAAGATCCAAATGATTTCTAATTTTTGTTATGCCTAAGTAAATATAAAAATATATATTTATTTTTGAGCAGAACAAACACAAGGGACTTCCCAATTATAAAAAATAGGGAGGATGTTGCAATAGTTTGGAGTTTTAATGGGGGTATGATCCCACACAGTCGGACGATTCTATTTATAAACGGTGCTGCTAAGAACTGGGGAATCAAATTATTCACATACCGCTACCAACCAATCAGAAACCAGAATTGCTTCATAAATATTAAACTTTTTCTGGAGCAATTTCTCATGTTCTTTCCCGGGTTTCGACACGGTTAGAATATTTTTTTTCTGTGGAACTGTCAACTACAAACAAGTCACCTCCCAGGACTTGTGTGTAACAGCGAACCATCTGAAACTGTTCTGAAACTTAAAATGGCTTACACATTCATATATTTAAGTTGTTAGTGGGCCTAATCAGTAATTATACAATAACTCACCTACAACGATTGGAATATCCCTTTGTTTACCAGCGGTAACCTCATGGAACGTTTGATACGTTTAGTGAAATTCAGTTTCCTTAATTTAATAGTATGGTTTTCAGCTATTTTCACTTGACTAACATCAACAAATTTATATATCTATAAAAGTGAAATTGGTTATGTGTGTCTATGTCTGTATGCATAGGGCAAACGTTTTAATCGTTTTTTTGGCCGACAATTTGACTGTGAAAGGGTCAAAGTTTAAAAGGTTGGACCTTTGCGGTCTCTAGCAAACTTTTCAGCCAATTTTGGGTCTAAAAATGTGATATTTTACATAAAGGGTATTCAGACATACAGCAAGCTTTTTAATCAGATTTTTGGTGAAAATTTGGCAGCTAAGAGATCAAAATCGAAAGAGTTAATCTTTGCAGACCCAACCAAACTTTTATTCATAAAATTACGCGGACGTGATTCAAGAAAAATGATCTAATCTGCTAAAGTCATTTTTTAAAATTCCTGTATTTAATAAAATTATTTAATAAATAATATTCTGTTTTCTAATATTGTCAATTTCAGTATTGGATTTTATTTATAAAATGACGCCAATTTCATTATCCAATTAAGTGGCATTCTTTCTACCGGTGTAACACGACTTATGTTCCATTTTCTTCTTCATATCTAGACGGACTTAATATCATCGATTACTTAAGTTTCAGATTATGAAAAATTGCAAAACCAATGTTATAACTTTTCACGTGGGGTTCAGTTTTCAAGTATACAAGTGTACTAAACTGAACACGAAATTTGCGGCCATGATGAATAGATGGATACATACACAGATGATAGAAAGGTGGAAGATACATAGATGAGAGAGGGAGGAGGGAAGATACATAGATGAGTGAGGGAGGGGGAGATACATAGATGAGAGAGGGAGGAGGGAAGATGGGGTAAAAAAATATTCCATTTTTAAACCCTCTGTTCTAGCACGTATATTCAGGTCACATAAGAGAGAGTTGCCATTTTTTTCATCCTGGCCACAAATTTCGTGTTCAACTTAGTACAACGCTATAATTGAAAAATGATCCCCCTAGGTAAAAAGTTATAACATTTTTTATGTTTGTTTCTAATCTGAAAGTGAAGTCTGTAATTGATGAATTTAACAGAAAAAATGTTTTAAAAAGTGAAAATTGTGGAATTTGGAGGGAGGTGCAATCTCGACAACGTCTGTCAATTCAAGTTTTACGATATCTTTGTTATTGAATTGTTAGGTAGAACTGCAGAACACGTGGTAACCGAGAACATTCTGAAAATTGTTGTTCAAAAAGTTCACTTTTAATTGAATAAAAAGCTTCTTAGAAAGCGAAAGACTGGTGTCTGCCCAAATTTACGCAAGTAAAAAATAATATTTATATTATTGACGATTTAAACTCCGTTTTTCTCTGTTTAAACTCCCAAAGATTTGACGTTATATAACGTGTGTGTGTGTGTGTGTGTGTGTGTGTGTGTGTGTGTGTGTGTGTGTGTGTGTGTGTGTGTGTGTGTGTGTGTGTGTGTGTAAATTGTGACTTTCTTCATGATTAACGGACATGTTTTTGTATTTGGTTTATTCGATAAAAACCAACAAATGAACAATACTGAGGAATCTGTGTTTATTTAATAAAGAAAATTTATAAAAGAAGTATACGTGTGTCTGCTGAAGTATACGAAAAATGAGTCTCTTGAAATTTTGTCACGTGTTATTTTAACGGTGATTTTTTTTCGGAACTTTCCTATGTGTTGACAATTTTCTGTGAAAGTAAGCATCTTGTTTTTGACCAATATTTTTTTCTTCTCTGTGGTATACGTTAACTTCCTATTGATACATTTAAAAAGAAAATGACATCGAAACAAATAGCGACGTTGACGAAAACGTTAACCGAGAGTTTAATCGCTCATCAAAAAGCCCAAATGGATTTTCAAAAACAAATGTTAATTCAACAAGAACGTTTCGAAACTCTTGTAATGCAACAAACGACGGATAATCGCTTATTTTGTGAAACGATTTTGTCAGAAAAATCTAAGGAAGATGCATCCAGATTTTTATTCGGCTGAGGGTATAGCGAACTCGTTTTCAGAGATTAAATATGACCCAGATAAAGGTGACACTTTTCCAGCCTATTATCGTAGGTTTGAAACGATATTTACAAAACGATGCGAGAAGTGGTCGGATGAGGAAAAAATAACACTATTACTCCAAAAAATGGGCACAGAAGAGAATACTCAATTCACAAATTTGATATTGCCTAAAAACCGGAAGAGATCTCGTTTTCTGAAACGGTGAAAATTTTGTGTGTTATATTCGGTGAAAGAGATAGTATTTTTCATACACGGTATAGGTGTTTAAATGTCAAAAGACGAAACTGATGACATTGTCACATATGCAGGCAAAGTCAACGCCCAGTGTGAACTGTTTAAATTAAAGGATTTATCAGTGGACATGTTTAAGTGCTACATATTTGTCCAGGGGCTGACAGCACCGAAGGACAAGAGCTTAAGGTCAAGGATATTATCAATCCTGGAACAAGACCCGGAAATGAACTTGCAAAAAGTGACAGAAGAATATCAAAAATAAATAAATGTAAAAAGGGACACTACGAGGATAGAGGGAAAAGTCACATCCCAAGTCCAGGTAGTAAAACAGAAGACATTTCCAAAAGACAAAGGGAAAAGTTTTAAATGTTGGAATTGTGCGGGTCCGCACTTAAGAAAAAACTGCCCTTATAAGGACCAACGTTGTACCAAATGTGGCCTTGTGGGACACCGCGCATCCCACTGCCGAACTAAGCAAGACAAAAGACGGAAATGGAAGCCAAAAGTAAATGTGGTCTTGTCCAAAGAAGAAATAAAACAAGGAGGGAGACGGAAATTCGTTCACACACAAATAAATGGCCACTCAATGAAGCTACTTTTAGACACAGGTAGCGACATATCAATTATCGACGAAGTGACCTGGAAGAGAATTGGTGGTCCAAAACTGAGAAAAACAAAAAAATGGCAAAAGGTGTTTCCAGAGAGCGATTAAAATTCATGGGAGAATTTAATTGCAGTGTTTCTTTTGGATCGAAAACTTTTTCCGGAAACCTTTCAGTTGTTCCAGGAATAAATTCTTGCCTTTTTGGAATTGATTGGATTGTTTTGTTTGATTTATGGGAGCTACCCATAAATTCATTTTGCAATAATGTAAGAGCGTTGGAAAAGAAAAATTCCAAACAAAATGACCATTTTCTGGCAGTGTTAAAAAGTGAATTCCCCAAAGTTTTTTTCAGAGGGATTAGGAGTGTGCACCAAAACTGAAGTAAATTTTGAATTAAAACAGAATGTGAAACCTGTTTTTAGACCAAAAAGAAATGTGCATTTTTCTTCAAAAGAAGATATTGAAATTGAACTAAAAAGACTACAGAAAAATGGTGTACTCGAAAAAATTGACTATTCTGAGTTGGCGAGCCCCAGTGTATTTTTAAAAGAAAAATAAGAAGATTCGAGTATGTGCCGACTTTTCTACAGGCCTTAATGACTGTCTGATGGATCATAATTATCCACTGTACTCTCTTGAAGACATTTTTACAAAGCTGAATGGAGGTAGAATTTTCTCCAAAATCGACTTATCTGAAGCTTACCTTCAGGTAAAAGTCAGTGAAGAATGTTCTAAGTATTTGTATATCAATACACATCTAGGACATTTCCGACTAAAAAGACTTCCTTTTGGATTAAAAGTGGCCCAGCACTATTTCAGCAAACAATGGATACGATGCTTGCTGATTTAGATGTTGCAATCGCATATTTGGATGACATCATTGTCAAAAGTAAAAATGTACAGGAACATAAGGAACACATCAGAGCAGTTTTCCAAAGAATTGAGGAATTTGGTTTCAAGTTAGGTGCCGAAAAATGTGAATTCTTTTTAAAACAGATAAAATATCTTGGTCAAATTATTGACAGTCAAGGCAGAAGACCGGATCCTCAGAGAACAGAAGCAATCGAGAGCATGCCAGCACCCAATAATGTTGCCCAGTTACAATCTTTTTGGGTTTGGCTCAATATTATGCTATTTATATTCCAAACATGCATAAGTTGATAGCACCGTTGAATGATTTGTTAAAAAAAGGACAAAAGTGGATTTGGTCAAAAGAATGCCAAAATACGTTTGAAGATATTAAGAAATGCCTGCTCTCAGATTTAGATCTAGCACATTTTGATCCACAGAAAGAATTGATTGTTGCATCAGATGCAAGTGACTACGGAGTAGGAGCAGTTCTTCTACATAAACTTGAAGATGGATCAACAAAGCCAATAGCCCATGCATCCAGATCACTTTTGCCGACTGAAAGAGACTATCTCAAATTGAAAAAGAAAGCTTGGCGATTATTTATGTCATTAAAAAATTCCATATATTTATTCATGGAAGGATGTTTACTTTGTAAACCGACCACAAACCCTTATTGACTATTTTTGGTTCTAAAAAAGCCATACCTACGCACACTGCGAACAGAATCCAACGATGGAGCATAATTCTACTAAATTATAACTTTAAAATGGAGTACATTTCATCCAAAAATATCGGACATGCAGATGGACTGTCCAGGCTCATCCAAAAGTGTGCTGAACCTTTGGGAGACACAGTATTAGCTGCATTGACAGAGGAAAAAGAACTCTCCGGATTACTGTGCAACGCAATCAGAGAGTTACCAGTGACTCTAGACGAAATAAATAAGGCAGCACAAAAGGATGATTATATTGTGAAAATGAAAAAGTTGGTGCAACTAAATGGAAAATCAAAGAAAGACCCTAAAATTTTACCATTTTCCATTTGTGCTCAAACCTTGATGTACGCAGACAGAGAAGAATTTTAAAAGAATTTCATAGTGGTCATCCAGTCATGTCGAGAATGAAAGCTTTAATGCGTGGATATACGTATTGGCCTAGGATGGACCAGCACATTGAAAAACTCGTAAGAGAGTGGCAAGGGTGTCAGCTAGCAGCAAAGGCACCACTGTGCAGATACAACCGTGGCCAAAGACTGATACACCGTGGACTCGGTTACATATCGATTATGCAGGTCCTTTAAATGGACATTATTTCTTAGTGGTCGTCGACAGTTTCACAAAATGGCCAGAAGTGTTTAAATACAAACACCCTACTTCGATGAGTACAATAGATGCACTAAGAATTCTCTTCAGTCGTTTTGGAGTGCCTAAAACTATTGTCAGCGACAACGGCACCCAATTTACCAGCAAAGAATTTGAAGAATTCTGCAAGGCTCTAGCCATTGAACATTTAACCACGGCAATCTACCAGCCAAGGTCAAATGGCCTAGCAGAGAGGTTCGTCGATACATTCAAAAGAGCCTTGAAGAAAAACCAAGGCATGGACACTGACGAGAAAAGTCTTGAACAATTTTTATCGGTGTACAGGATAACTGCGAACCGAAACACTGATACCGGTTCGTCTCCAGCCGAACTGATGTTTGCACGGAAAATCAGATCTTTATTTGACAGAATTTTACCAAGTGCAACCAGAGTAACAACAACAAAAGAAACTTTTCCAACAAGGTTTTACAAACCTGGTGACAGAATATTCTTCTTGAATTACAGGAATGGAAAACACTTTTGGGAGGAGGGAATTATCATGAAAAGAATCGGACACATGCTATATTCTGTAAGAAGTAATAAATTCGACTGTCGCAGGCATATAAATCAGTTAAGACCTCGACACACTGATGACTACAAACAGGCAGAAGAAAATGACCTGCCCCTAGAGGTTTTGTATGATTCTTTTAAAATGCCCCAACCCTTAACAGAACTTACTCCAGATTTGAGAGTTCCAGCTTCTCCACCAACTCCACCCACTCAAACGATATTGAAGAGAAAAAGTACAAGGGTGAAAAGAAAAGTTAACCGGCTGAGCCCCAAGCCAAAAAGCAAACGATATTAAGCCAAATTCTCCTGGGAGAAATTGTCTTAGGGGGAGGTGTTATGGCGAGATGAGCAATTCACCACCGAAACTTTTTATCGAAAGAACGTTATCACCGGTCACCGGTTGTGAGAGCCTTCCCTGGGCGGGAACACTTAAAAACGTAACATGCTGTCTCTGTAAATATTCTCAATAAACTTCTCTATTTTTTTATTACTTCAGAACCTCTTTATCCATTTATTTCCCTGGTGGAATACCTTTCTTAAATATCCTTTTATTACGGCCACCCACCGCAGGATATATCATTATTAAAAACAGAAAATAAAAATGACATATTCATAATTGTCTAAATTGGGCGAGCGACATTTGAAACGCAAGACAAAATATTTGCTGTATAAAAATTTATGAAAATATAATTGCAAAAACATTTATTGAAAGGTTTGCATAAAGAAATATCATTTTAATAAAACTATTGTTTAATGTAGGTACGGGCAAAAATGAACGGACAAAAACAGGGGGACTTAGTTTTGAAAGCCGATTTATCAAAAATTTTCGGCCCTCTTGCACTTTAAGTAAATGGAAATTAGGAAGATAAAAAACGAACAGCAGTCGTCTTACACCGGTTGAAAGCGTGCCATTGATTGGATAGAGAAATTATGACGTAATTTATAAATAAAATGGAATGACAATATTTGAAAACAGAATTGTTTTGATAGTGTATTTTTATGCAAGATTTTTTTTTAACAATTTTTTAAGCGTAATTTTATGTATTTAGAAATGACAAAAAGAAACGATATTGAAATTGGCAATATTAGAAAACATTTTTTTAATAAATGATTGTTTTAGAAATAAATAAATACACGCATGATAAAAAAATCTATGAGATAAATACGAAGAAAGTGAAAAATTTCAGGGAGCAACAATTAAAATAAAACAGGGTCCACGTATCTTGTGAAGTACTGTGATGTCCCCAATCAAGAGGCATAACTCTAGGAGTTATCTACCCTTAGTTATGTGCGCTCTTCAATAAATTATGTTTTGGCCGCCAGTCTGACTGCGACCGAGCTGTTGTTAACATGTTAATGCCTGCGTTGTTATTCTTTCGTATTGTTTTATACCCGCGAGACGGGAAACCCCGACATTATATCTGGCGACGAGAATTTTTCGTGACGAGCTCACGTTACATTTCGGAATTTAATACAAAAAAAATCTTTTTTTTCCGGAATTGATACAAAAAAAAATGGCCAGCGGTGGATTACCATTTTTTCCAAGTTTCAGCGTACATGCGGACCAAAACACGACTACCGTTCGCTGGAAAAAAATGGATAGACAGGTTAGAAAATGTATTTGTTGCTATGGACATTTGCGACGACAAAAAGAAGAAAGCAACACTTCTTCACTATGCAGGAGACGAAGTGTTTGATATTTTCCATTTTATTCACGGACCAGCAAAAGGACATAGGCGCAACAAACATTTTGGACGACGGCAAATATAAAATATAGTTTCGGGCGAGTATGAAACTATGAAGATCATTTCACGCCGCAGAAAAACACGTCATATGAACTTTTCAAATTTCGACGGGCTATGCAAAACATGGACGAAAGTTTTGACCAGTACCATGCACGATTACGGACTCTAGCTACCACGTGCGAGTTTGAAGATAAAGACAGAGAGATCCTAGCCCAAATTTTGCAGGGGTGCACATCCTCTAAAGTCAGAAGGAAGGCGCTAAGAGACAACTCTACGCTGAAACAAGTCCTGGACGAAGCTAGGGCAATAGAACTGGCTGATACGCGTGCTGCAGACATGGAATGAAATGAATTACATGCTATTTACAGCAACGAGAACCGCACGCGTCTCACACGTAGAAATAATGAAAATTTCAACGTCAACGACAGTAAAGACAGTTGTTGTGGACACTCACGGCAAAATAGTCGCCATGACACCTCGAAGAACAGCCCACGAGGTGGACAAAAAAAAAATGGCGGACAACGCGGCAAAATAGTCGCCATGACACCTCGAAGAACAGACCAAGAGGTGGACAAAAAAAAAGATGGCGGACAGCAAACATGTCACTATTGTGGATATTCTGCTACACACCCGACTTGTCCAGCCCGAGGAAAAGAATGCATGAATTGCCACAAGAAAAAACACTTTGCAAGAGCATGCAAAGCAAAGCCGGTAAGAGTAATTCGTTTCACCAATCCTCCCCCGATATCTCCCTCTACGTCCAGTGACGAATCTATTTACTCGGTAAAATTTACACCGTCAATTAAGACACCAAGAGTTACCGCTCTTGTCAATAATCCGATTAAGACACCAAAAGTTACCGTCCTTGTCAATAATCCGATATCTCCCTCTACGTCCAGTGACGAGTCTGTATACTCGATGAAATTAACACCGTCAAATAAGACACCAAAAGTTACCGCCCTTGTAAATAATTCCCCTGTAATGTTTGTGGTAGACACGGGTGCTAGCGTAAACATAATTGCTGGACACATATATGATGGTTTAAAACACAAACCCCGTATAAACAAAACAACGACCCGGATATTTGCGTACAGGTCGAAACATGCCATCCCCATCCGAGGATTTATCAATGCGAGCATAAAACATCGTGATAAATCCTGTAAGGCTAAAATATTTGTGGTCGACAGCGAAAATCCTTTAGTTGGACTGCAGAACCTCTTGAGCGGTAATTCTGCTGAAGCATTGGGAATGATAACGTTTAACTTCACGTTCCATGTGACGGTCCCAATTCAACACGGGTTCCATGCACTGTTTGATGGAAAGATGGGAAAAATTTCTGGAGTTACCATTAAGCTCCACATTGACTCGTCGGTTTTCCCCGTAACTCAGCGACACCGCATGATACCTTTCCATGTGAGAAAAGATATGAAGACAAAACTCAAACGTCTCACAGAAATGGATGTGATTGAGGAAGTCACGGGACCTACCCAATGGGTTAGCCCGATTGTCGTAGTTCCCAAGAAAAATGGTAGCGTACGAATTTGCGTCGACATGAGAAAGGCAAATGAAGCCATTCAACGGATTAAACATCCAATGCCAACCGTAGACGACTTAATAGCGGACTTAAATGGGTGTACAGTTTTCAGCAAACTAGACCTCTCCAATGCGTATCATCAACTAGAACTGGAAGAGCCCAGCAGATATATAACGACATTTGCCACGCATGCAGGTTTATTTCGTTACAAGCGACTAAGTTTTGGTGTGAATGCAGCCTCTGAACTATTTCAAAAAGCTATATCAGACCTCCTCGGACATTTTAATCTCTACTTATATGGAGCAAGATTCAAAATCATCACCGACCATCGACCTTTTCTTGGGATTGTGAAAAGTCTCAAACCGACAACAAGAATTGAACGCTGGCGTCTTCGTCTCATGCCCTACCAGTACAACCTGGTATACCGTCCCGGGAAAGATGACGAAAACCCTGCGGACTATCTGAGTCGTCACCCACAACACATACCATCTAAAGACAATGTAGCAGAAGCCTACATAAGGTATATAGCTAAGAATATAATACCAAAATCTTTAACTCTTGAGGAAGTCAAACAAGCCACAAAACAGGACCCCCAGTTACAAAAGGTCAAGGGTGCTGTTAAAGATGGACGATGGAATGAACCCCAGCTGTCAAGTTTTTCCCTATTCAAGGATGAAATTTCAACACACAATGGTCTCGTCTTTCGAGGATACCGGCTTGTAATTCCCTCAAAATTGAGGAAGAGGTCCGTCGATTTAGCCCATCAATCTCACCAGGGCATGGTCAAAACCAAACAACTGATAAGGGAAAAAGTATGGTTCCCAGGAATCGATAGACTGGTGGAGGAAACAATACACGGATGCATTCCCTGCCAAGCCTCAGACCCAAGGCACATGAGCCGCGAACCCATACACTCCTCACCACTACCAGTTGCACCATAGACTGAAATCTCAGTCGATTTTGCAGGTCCGTTCCCATCAGGTGACTATGTGTTAGTCATAATCGACGATTACAGCCGATTCCCTGAGGTGGAGGTAATACCCTCAATAGCTGCGTAAAGTTATTTCCCGTTTAAACATGATCTTTGCTAGACAAGGATATCCAACCATTCTAAAATCTGATAACGGTCCACCATTTCAAGGACAATACTTTAAATATTTAGCGGCACAAGCAGGTTTCAAACATAGACGCATTACACCTCTATGGCCGGAGGCAAATGGTGAAGTAGAGCGTTTTATGCGCACCTTAAAAAATACATTCTTGCAGCCACGGTGGAAGGCCACAACTGGAAGACCCAGTTACCACATTTCCTAAGGCAATATAGAGCCACCCCCCATACCACCACTAAAATATCACCATTTGAAGCTTGTACGGGCCGAAAAATGAACATCGGCATACCAAATGGTATCGAAAACCCAGTAACAGGACCGATACATAAAAGAATAAAAGAAAATGACTCCAAAGGAAAAGAGAAGATGAAGGGGTACGCTGATAGGCAAAAACAACAACTCTCAGCCTGGGTGATATGATTTTGATCAGACAGAAGAGACAAAACAAACTGTCAACACCATACAATCCTAAACCATATACCATTACAAAAATGAAAGGGAAGTATGATAACGGTGCAGAGAGGAAATCACAAAATGACTAGAAACTCTTCTTTGCTAAAACGCATAACACCTAGGAATGAAAACCCTGACTCTGATTCCGACTTGGAAAGTGAGTACAATCCACACACCTCAGAAGACCTAGAAATACCTGAAACACAAATAGCTGACCAGTTACCGAGACGAAATCAATCTCGGAAAAGATTGCCCCCAGCCAGATTCAAAGACTTCATAATGTAAGATAAATAAATAAATAAAAAGAAATAATAAAAATAAGACAAGTTGTCCCACCAAGATGGAGAGGGATGTGATGTCCCCAATCAAGGGACATAACTGTAGGAGTTATCTACCCTTAGTTATGTGCGCTCTTCAATAAAGTATGTTTTGGCCTCCAGTCTGACTGCGACCGAGCTGTTGTTAACATGTTAATGCCTGCGTTGTTATTCTTTCGTATTGTTTGATACCCGCGAGATGGGAACCCCCGACATTATACACAGGACGTTAAACTCGTGTGCACCTACCCGTCATTTGATTCTCGACGGGTACATGGACTTTTTACCCTTTTCTATCTCTTTGCTAAAGTAAGCGATGGACTTTAATGTTGTTTAATTCTTCCTAAAAAAGAACTGGTTATTTCTAACCGAGAACGTTTACTTTTCTACTTCATTTCATTTTTATTACCTCAGTCGCAAGAACGTTGTCTACTGCATTATATAAACAACATTTAATTACCTCAGTCGCAAGAACTTTTTCTACTGCATTACATAAACTTCTCTTTCTTTTTTTTATTAAATTTATTCTCCTCCTCGGTCATCTTTGCTTGATTTTTCAACTCCATTTTACACACATATTTTCGTTTTCATTTTTTTAGTTTGTGGGACTAACATCGACACCCATAGTCGCACAACAAAGATCTACTTTTTTTGCCACGCATTTATAAATTATATGAAAGACCAAATTTTAATAATAAATTAAAATGTAATTCATTAGAGTGAGGGATCACATTCTAATATAACTTTATCATAAAAAGCGCACCCATTTCTTGACCACATAGCGTTCAACAAGACATGTCACCCCCACCCCCACCATTTTTGTAAAGTTTGGTGAAGGGAAGGCAGCAAAAGATGACATTTACATTTTGACAATTTTCTCTCTCTCTCTCTCTCTCTCTCTCTCTCTCTCTCTTTCTTTCTTTCTTTTTTTTGCGCTACGGGGCAGGAGGGAGGTTTACATTTTAAACATAAAATAGCGATAAATTTAATTAAATCTTTTTTGGCGGAAGTTGGTCTGGGATTAAATTTCTTTTATGAGACCATTTTGTACTTTCACCTAACAATTTTGCGTTTATTTATTTTTATTTATTATATTTAAATTTAACACTGAAATTTATTGTATTTAAATTTAAAACTAACAAAAAAAAAAAAAAAAAAAACAGACAATGACTTAGGATTTTTTCATCATAAGGGTCGAATTTGTCTGCGGTCGTCTACTTCCAGAACTTCCGGTATTTAGCAATTAGCACAATGAGTGAATATGCCGCATTATTTATTTTGAATGTATTTTATTACTTTGTCATCTTAAATGTTAAAAAAGTTCAAGTGTGACGCTGTTTTATAAAAACATCGATTGTTTTAATCGTATTAATGTTTAAAAATTTTAAGAAGCATCGATATCATTTATTTCATTATTTGATGTGTTTTAAACATGATTGGAAAACATTTGCACATTTTTAATTCATGAACGGACATTTTTACACAAGGAACGAAATAATGATTACACCGTGTAAAGATGACCTAAATTCATTGTTCTTTAATAGTTGATTTTCTCTTTAAATAATTTCACGTTTAAATGGTGTTTTTCATCTTTTAACTTTGATTCTTTTATATTTTCAAATATTTTATTTCTTAATGAATTGGACACACAAAACAAAAGTTGTATCAATTTACTAAAGAAATCCTAACAAACAAAACAAATTTTCTGTTTTGAACACAAAAGAAAACCAATTCGTCCCATTTTTTCGTATTGAATTCCTGGTATTAAAGGTAAGTTTTTCTTTTTCTTTTTATACACCTTTTCAAAATTTGCATCCAATAACTTTGAAATAATCTGAAACATTAAAATCCGTTTATTTTTTATTGAAATCCAATAAAAAAAATTATTTATTCTAAAAGAAAAAAAAAAAAAAAACCCAAAATATTTATTTTATAAAAATCGGATGTTGCTTTCATTACAAAATTATTTTATTAAAATTATATTTTCTTATGCAGACGTTCAAGTAAATGCTTTTAAAATTATATATTCATACATTTTTATAATAAATGCTTTTAAAATTATATATTCATACATTTTTATAATAAATATTTTGGTTTTCAAATATTTTTCTTTTCGAAAAAAAAAAATTGTTTGTTGCTCATTTGTCATGTTATTTGACCAAGAAGAAATTGGAATTATCGCCCCTAACAATAGCGGCCACCCGAATCAGGCATAAATGCCGAAAAAAAAATCCAAATCGAATTTTGTTTTGCTATTAAATTTCAGATGCCTTAGGACACACATGTTAACTATTCTATACTTTCATTTAACAATTTATTAAACAAAATATACTTTAACGGCATAACAAAACTTTGCAAAAAGTGTAACCGTGATTTGGTGGGTTTGTATTAGTATTTTTATTAGTATTTTTTTTATTTTTAAATTTTGGATTTTTGAACGATTGCCAGACTCTGTAGATGAATATAGACATTTTTATCTTGTCCTAACGTGAACTCATCGCTAATTTTCAAAGTAAATAAACGCTTCAAAATAAGTATAAAACACAGAAAAGACTTATTCCATGACGTATTTTGCCATTACTAACATTTATTTGTAATATATTTGTTTTTGTCTTTTAGACTTTTTTTTTAACTAAAATTGTAAGGTGAAAGTACCAATTAGTTATCAAGGACATCCATCCCCATGCTAAGATTGGCTTTCTAACTAATAACTTTATTATTAACGAGGGGGGGGGGCTTTTCAAATATTAAATAGGATTAAAAACAATATGAAAACCTTTTTTAACGAAAGAATACAATAAGAAAAAATACATGATTAAACCCGGTTCTCCAACTTCCAACGTAGATCCCTACTACCATGTCTCCTTCTCCAACATCAGGGGTCTACGTTCTAACCTTCCAGAGGTTGAAACCCAATTACAGGAGACTAAACCAGACCTTTTATTTTTAAGCAAAACTTGCATTAGACAGGCTATTTCCCTAGAAGAGTTCGCAATTAAAGGATACTCTAATTTAACTTCTAAATCTGACCCCCAAGATCGCCATGGGCATGGAATATGTGCCTATATTAAAGATGACTTTCACTGTGGTAGGGACATCTCCAGGGAAGATCCTAACTTATCCTATATGTGCTTCCAGGTTGCTGTAGCTCACACTACTGCATTTATATTTACTCTCTATAGCGCCCACAACAGCAGAGTTACTATCTTTAAAAGCATATCTGAGAAAATTGACCAAGTCCTATCTGCTTATCCTTCAGCTAACATTCACGTATGTGGAGACTTCAATGTTCACAACGTCGAATGGTTGACCCACTCAAACAAGACCGATGATGAGGGGGGGTTCTGTCATGATTTCTCCATTGCCTATGACCTCACTCAGATTGTTCATGAACTCACCCGTGTGGCCGACAATGACGGCCAGTATGAGAGCCTGCAAGACCTTTTTCTCACAACTTGCCCTGAACTATGTTCAGTTTCTGTTCTGTCTCCTCTTGGATCTTCCGACCACTCTGTTGTATCAATTAAGATAAAAATGAAATGTAATAAGTCCCCAGACGTCCCTCTCCATCGTACAGTATATCGATACACTAAAGCTGATTGGGATACCTTCCGTACATTTATATCGGATCTACCTCTGCATTCAATGTTTAAAAAGGATGTGTCCTCTATAGTATCAGACCTGACGGAATGGTACATTGTAGGTATAGACCGTTTCATACCCTCGAAAAAGTTTTAGCAAAAACCTAACAGCCAGCCATGGTTTTCTCCAGAATGTGCTGCTGCCATTGCGCACAGAAATCACTTTTTCCACTACTTCCAACATAATAGATGTATGGAAACTAAAGCCGCTTTCAGGACTGCCAGCAACCATTGTAAGAAAGTAATAAAGAACGCAAGAGAGTTGTATGCTCAGTCCGTTAAATCCAAAGTAGCTGAGCAGCGGCTTGGTTCCCACCAGTTTTGGAAAATAGCAAACAGAATACTTAACAGAAGCGTGTGCTCTATCCCAACTATCATCAATGGACCTGAGGTAATCTCGTCAGCATCAGACAAAGCCAAACTCTTTGATAAGAACTTTGCAGCTAATTCTACCCTTTGCAACCAAGGCCGCCAACCCCCAATATTTCCTCCTGTATCAGAAAACGCACTATGTGATATACGTATATCTGTACGTAATGTTGCCAAGCTAATCAAAAACCTTGATTCAAGTAAAGCAACTGGCCCTGACGGTATTTTAATTATAGTACTAAAAAAACTTCAACCTTAACTAGCGCCCATACTTACAAAACAATTTAAACGTTGTCTTAAGGAGAATAGTTTCTCATCTCCCTGGAACATTTCATCAGTATGTCCTGTATTTAAGAATTCAGGTGATCGCTCATCCCACTCCCAGTACAGGCATATAAGTCTCCTGTGCGTCATGAGTAAGTTGCTGGAATCTATGTTAAATACAGAAGTAATCCACAATCTCAACAAAAATAACCTTCTTAGTGACACTCAATATGGTTTCCGTTCTGCCAGATCTACAGCAGATGTGCTTACAGTTATATCTCATAGGAGTAGCAAATCTCTCGACGGAGGCAACCTTTCTAGGGCAATTGCTCTTGACATATCTAAGGCCTTTGATAGGGTATGGCATAAAGGTTTGCTTCAAAAGATCTCTAGCTATGGTATAGCTGGTAATGTCTTCTCAGTTATTAAATCATTTCTTTCTGATAGGTTCATAAGAGTAGTAGTTGAGGGGCAAAAATCAGAAGCTCACAGTATGTATGCTGGTGTCCCTCAGGGGTCCATCTTAGGCCCAACTCTTTTCCTGATCTCCATTAATGATCTTCCAAATCACATCCTTACATCATTTGTAGACATTTATGCTGAAGACTACCATTTATGGTAGCACATCTAAGACAGTAAACGATCAAGTTCTCTCTGATTCTCTCTCCTCTGATCTTGATCACGTTGTACAATGGAGAAAGGAATGACTTGTTACTTTTAATGCATCTAAAACCAAGCTTCTCTCTTTACATCATGAACATTCTGATCCACATTTGGCATCAATTGAAATGAATGGCTCTTCTCTTCAGGAGGCCTCAAGTTTTGACAAGCTTCTGGGCTTGACCGTTACTCCTGATCGTAAATGGAACACGTACATCAAATCTGTTGCCAAGGCCGCTGGAAAAATGGTGGGATCTTTCTATCGATCCGGTAGATATCTCACTGCTGATGCAATTCTCTATCTATATAAGAGCCAGGTACGTCCAAGGATGGAATACTGTTGCCACATCTGGGCAGGAGCTGCTAGAAAGGACTTGGCCTGCCTTAATAGAGTTCAAAATAGACTTTGTAGCCTCGTAGGAGATCTCCTTTTCTCTTCCCTGAAACCTCTATCTCACAGAAGAGATGTTGCGAGTTTGTCTCTGATGTATCGTTATTTTCATGCAAAGTGTTCGACTGAGCTTCAGTCTATGGTCACCCCTCGCCTAACTTTCACAAGAAACACTCGTCTAGATGAAAACACTATCAATAATTTCCCCCACTCTTTATCTGTGCCGTAACCTAAATGTAGATTCCATGAACAAAGCTTCTTTCTTAGAACTGCACGCCTGTGGAATTGTCTTCTGTTTTCCTGCTTTACGGCTGACTACAATATGGTTGTGTTCAAGTCTAACGTAAATAAGTTATTGATGAGCCGTTCCATGTAAGTTATCAAATTTTACGAATTTTCATAACTAATGATTACTATATTGTCCAACTTCTACTGTACACTCTTTAACCATTATCCTTAAGTGGCCTCTTGGATTTGATAATGTGGTGATGCCTGTGTAAAAAAAATGGTTAAATTAATGTCCTTAATATATATATATATATATATATATATATATATATATATATATATATATATATACAGGGTGTCCTCAAAGTCTGGCTACATTATGTAGCCAGACTTTGTGAAAGCATCCACTAGATTATGTATCCAGACTTTGTGGGCACCATATATATATATATATATATATATATATATATATATATATATATATATATATATATATATATACAGGGTGCCAACAAAGTCTGGCTACATAATCTACAGGATGCAGATAATGTAGCCAGACTTTGTGGACACTCTGTGTATATATATATATATATATATATATATATATATATATATATATATATATAAAATGTACATTTGTCGTCCATATACATTACTGTTTTGTTGTATCACAACTCATCAGTGCAGCTAGACATACACCTTTCTCCAGCCGTGGATCGAACCTACAATCACCACATTGTCAGTTGACAGCTCTTACCATCGGACCACAAATAAGTGCTGTAAATAGTTCCCCTCGAGTATTAAATCCATACCCGCCCATCGCAGACAGTGCTCAAACCATCATTTGTTTACAAATAAATAAATAGTAGGCTCGCTTAATGTTTTAAATATGTGTCAGGTTAAAATATACTTACAAAATGCTCAACATGAAGAGAGGGGTGTGGCTTTATTTGTCATCCGCATACAGTACTGTTTTTCTTTGCATATACATATACATTTTAAAGACTATTAGTGCATAATAGCCAAACACGTAAATATTTATTACATAGATTTTATAATTATTTATACATTTTATTTTATAATTATATATATATATGACTTTATTTTTAAATATGACGGACCGACCATATTTTTTATTATTTAAAATTTTAAACTACATGTAGAACAGTATGCATATAATTAGTTTTGGTAATTGCTCTCGATGTAAGTATTTCAGAGGGTTTAGATCAGAGGAGGAGGGGGGGCCAGTAAGAGAAGGGTACAAAGTCATAGCACTCCTTTTGAAGCCAAGCTTGGGTTTGCCAGCGGCCACATGTTTGCGCCAGGAAATCACTACACTCTTCAGTACATCAAGGAAGACTTTAGTTGCTGCTGCAAAAAAACTGTTTTATCAAAGACATGTTTTTTCTGTTGTGACAATTGTATCGTTCCACCCTGTACCTTTGTTTTTCTACCATAGATCATAAAATTCACGCCATCATATAATACACTCACACACACACACACACTCACACACACACACACACACACCTCAACATCAATGGATCTTAACATCACCAAAGAGGACGACCATCTCATATGCCCTTTGAAATCATGGTATGCGGCAATCAAATATTCTGGATATCACCTCAGATTTGGTACATGCTTCAAATCTATCAGATAACTAGATCGCATCTGATTTTCAACTTGGAAAACTACTCTTCTGACCTGGCAGTAATATCCTGGAAACTGTTGAGCTCATTCTGATATTGGACTGCCCAGGTCGTATGATATCCTTTTTCTATGACTTTTAAGCACCATTTAAATAACTTTTAAATAACATGTTTAATATATGTGTTGATAAGCAAAATATTTGTTTATTCGTAGCTGGACATTTTGCTAATTGTATTTCATTTCGTTTCCTCTTATTGAAATTCTGATGATATTTGCCATTATTGAAAATCCAAGCTTTTTGCCTCCAATAAATTCGAGTTCTGCCAGAAATCATGCCGAAACCCCATAACTCACTTGGTTGTTTTTGCAACAGAAACTGACAAACAAATGCTACTCCTAAACCTATTATTTCCAAGTTTAAGTGCAAGGCTAAAAGAGAAAATATTTTTATGTTTGAATAAGAAATGAAAGTTCTGTTAAGGTTGAGCATTATAAAATTTACTCGTTTTCTCATCAGAGGATTAAATTAAACTTTTGTTGCTTCAAATATTTTCTGAGAAAATATTACATGTTTTAAACAGAAATGGTAGAAAAAAATTTAAAGGGTTTATGTAATGAAAACAGGATGATAAGCTTCCGTCTAGTATTCTTTGTTATTCAATTAGGATTTGGACTCCTTGTCTACTTGACAAGAGGAAATAAGCAGTATTCATATTCTTGGATTATCAAGGGAGATAATCCATATTAAGAACAGTTTTATTCGAGTATTTTTTCTTTTAAATACTTCCTTTATCATGTGGCTTCTTACCTTGTCTGTAGCGACTTTCATATAAACAAACTAAATGATTCCCTATTACTCAAGTCGATTGAATCATTGTAAAAAATAATATGAATTTTTTATTAAAAGGGAATTCATTGTTACAATCTATTAAAAATATATGAAAAAATTCTATATTTTAATAGAAAAGAAATTATTAAACATTTTTCAATTAACAAATTTATCGTTTAAAATGCTAATTTTACATGCGAGTAAGTTTAAACTAACAGTTTCAATGTATACTATATATGTTTTTCTAACTTTTAAAGAACAAACATTAAAACGTAAAACATTATGGTTTATATTATTTTACAAATTTTGTTTTACTAATATGTAAAGAACACACATTAAAAACGTAAAATAATATTGTTTATATTAATTTACAAATTTTGTTTTACTAATATTCAAAAATCAAATATTGAAACGTAAAATAATATGGTTAGATTGAATGTTTATAGTAATCTAAATATTTTGTTTTACTAATATTTAAAAATCAAATATTAAAACGTTTATAAGTTAAACACTTGTGGTTGTTATGACGACAATTGTATTGTTCCACCTTGTACCTTAGTTTTTTTCATAGCTAAATAATTCAGATGAATTATGGGTGAATGAATATTTTTTCTGTTTTTCACACCAAACAGGTCACAATGCCAGTCGGACATAAGATGCTACTAAAATGCAGGGATATTATATAATAATACGATTTGATTAAATATGTATTATCTGTTTATAGTGATTAAAACTTTTCATCTTAATAATATTCAAAGACAAAATATTTACACGTTAAGTTAAACAACAGTGATTAAAAATATTTTTACGTTCATATGAATTAGGTGAAAACAGATAGTTGAAAATAAAACATTCAAGACGTTTTTTACACATTTTCATCACAAACAAGTAATATTATTACCTTGATATAGAGGACTAATATTTAGGACTATTACTAAGAAATGAGTTGATCAATGTCTGTACATATGATATTTAAACTACTGTATTTCTGTACAGTCAGGGAAGCAGAAAATGGAGGAAATTCCAAAGCCTAACAGACTGAGGAAGACAACTGCAAGAGTAAAAGGCTTTCAGGTATATAGAAATATCAACAATGAATAGGCGAGATTTTGCTGCTTGTCAGATTAATTAGAAATTACTTGAAAATGTACAGGGATTCACCATTGTGAAAGTGGGGCAGGAAGTGTATCTTGAGCATAGGGGCGAGAACTTTCTGATTTGAGATTTTTTTAAAACCTAATCTAAGACAGCTCAATGCATATTCTAATGTAATCTAAATGTTTTGCATAAAACCTAAAATAATAAGGTTAGATAAAATGTTTATAGTAATTTAAATGTTTTGTTTTACTAATGTTTAAAAATCAAACATTAAAACGTTTATAAGTTAAATATCTGTAAATAATGAATAATCTTAATCATATATATTACATTTAAACTACTGCATTTCTGTACAGTAAGGGAAGCAGAAAACATGAAGGGAGTTCCAAAGTCTAGCAGACTGAGGGAGACAACTTTAAGAGTAAAAGGATTTCTGCTATATAGAAATACAACATGGAAAAGGGAGGGGGTTTTCTGCTTGTCAGAAAACGTAAAAGTATGTATGTCCAGGGGATACAGTTACTATGCATTCATCAGAGCACATTCCATTAAATTACTTGAAAAGCGTGTATAGGGATTAAAAATTGTGAGAGTGGGAAAAAGAGGGGAGCTTGGGTGTGCGGGAGGGATGAATTAGATTTGAGACTCTTCTTGAACCTTATCTAAGATGGAGCAAGTTATGGTAGTTGTATCAACCGATATGTGGCAAAAATCCTGAATGTATAATCTAATGTAAGCGTGGAAGCCGTCTAGCATACTCTCAGGAAAATGAATTTTTAGTAGTGTTTAGAAAACTTGCCTTTTTATGAAGTTTTTGTAATGATCTCAAATTCTTTGCTAATGTACTTGATAATTATTAAACTAAAATGTGTCGATATTTAAAGACACTTTCAACATTTACACCCTTCTTAGTTAAAAGTATATAGTTACAAATAATTTTTATATTCAGATAAGTAGAAGGTTAACAGTTATATTTCCCCAAAGAAAGCTTGAGTGAATAAAAAAATTGACAAATACAAAAACAAAGAAACAAAAAGTAATAAGACTTAAAAAAATTATAATGTATAGAATTTCACTGTATGATTTGTAACCAAATTAAAGTTTTGGATACAAACACATATTAAGACAACTGTTTCATAATGGCGCATTTTGATTTACATCATAAAAAACTCCAACTAAACTTTCAGCTGATCAAAACCTGTATCGTGTATCGGTTCTGTGTAAAGTTAGAAAATAGTTATTTTTAACGTGACTCTTATGAACTTTTGGATGAAATTAATCCAGAGTGTGTGACTTAAATCCAATAAAAATAACAATAAACAATACTAATACATCAAAGAAAAACTAAAACTATTGAGTTTCATTTTTTTGCAGATGTTCCTGATTGAACCCTATGATTGAATTTTAATTGAATATGCCTTTCTTTAAGCATTATTCGATGGACAGTATAATCTTATTTGGAAGACTACAGCGACATCTGTGGGGACATTTCCTATACTGGCCACTACTATTTACAAATGTTATGAAATAGTTGTGAAATCTTAACACATATTTAAGGTAATATTAGTTTTTATCTAATATCTGTTGTATTTTTAAAGTAATGAAAAAATGATAAGATATCAAATCCAAATTTTTGTGTTATGAGAAATCAAACTGGGAAAATCACATTTTTATTTAGTGTGTGATTTTGTTATAAAAACATATTTCGGGGAAATTGTGAATATTCGATTTCTTAAAAAAAAAAGTTTACTTAGATATATATGAACGCACATTGAAGAAAAAAAGCACTTACAGAGAACTCAGCATTAAAAAAAATATAATTTTAATGTGTGGCATTTTATGAGATGATCTATCCCCAACTTAAACAAACTAATTTGGAATAAAAAGTAATGCTTCATGTAAAATGTATAACCATTTTGGTTTTATAAAAATATCGTTAGTTTAATATGAGAACTCACACTGGTGTAAAACAATATTCTTGTAAACTGTGTTGATATTCCTGTTATTACACATAATCATTAATGAGATATGAGAACTCACACTGTGGAAAAGCCACATTTATTTGAAGTGTGTAGATATTCATGTTCTGAAAAATTAAATTTGTGATACATATGAGAACACACACTGGGGAAAAGACTAATAATTAATATTGACGTAAAACTGGATGCAATGTTTGGTGTAAAATGTATAAAAATTCTAAAGAAAATATTGAAAAATTAGTTAAAGCTATTAGAGTTCTCACATGTGCAATACCACATTCTTCTAAAGGTTGCTAAGATTCTTATTTTAAAACGCAATAGTAATTGAAAATGAGTACTAACACTGGGGAATATCCGCATTCATGTGAAGTTTGTGGATATTCTTGTTCTGTGAAGTCAAATTTTGTAATACATATGAGATCTCACACTGGGGAAAAGCCACATTCATGTAACATTTGTGGATAGGCTTTTAGTCAAAAATCAAATTTACTGACACATATGAGAACTCACACTGGGGAAAAGCCACATACATGTGAAGTTTGCGGATATTCTTTTTCTGTAAAATCAAAGTTAGTTATACATATGAGAACTCACACCGGGGAAAAGCCACATACATGTGAAGTTTGCGGATATTCTTTTTCTGTAAAATCAAAGTTAGTTATACATATGATAACTCACACTGGGGAAAAGCCACATTCATGTGAAGTTTGTGGATATTCTTGTTCTATAAAATCAAATTTAGTGGAACATATGGGAACCCACACTGGGGAACAGCCATATACATGTGAAGTTTGCGGATATTCTTTTTCTATAAAATCTAATTTAGTGAGGCATATGAGAACACACACTGGGGAAAAGCCACATTCATGTGACCTTTGTGGATATTCTTGTTCTACAAAATCATATTTAGTGGAGCATATGAGAACTCACACTGGGGAAAGGCCATATTCATGTGAAGTTTGTGGATATTCTTGTTCTTTAAAATCAAATTTATTTAGACATATGAGAACTCACACTGGGGAAAAGCCACATTCATGTGAAGTTTGTGGATATTCTTGTTCTGATAAATCATCGTTAGTGAGACATATGAGAACTCACACTGGGGAAAAGTCACATTCATGTGAAGTTTGTGGATATTCTTTTTCTATAAAATCAAATTTAGTGAGACATATGATAACTCACACTGGGGATAAAAGGGAAAAGCAACATACATGTGAAGTTTGTGGATATTCTTGTTCTCTTAAATCAGATTTAGTGAGACATATAAGAACTCACACTGGGGAAAAGCCATATTCATGTGAAGTTTGTGGATATTCTTGTTCTAAAAAATCATATTTAGGTGAACATATGAGAACTCACACTGGGGAAAGGCCATATTCATGTGAAGTTTGTGGATATTCCTGTTCTTTAAAATCAAATTTAGTGAAACATATTAGAACTCACACTGGGGAAAAGCCATATTCATGTGAAGTTTGTGGATATTCTTGTTCTGTTAGGTCATCGTTAGTGACACATATGCGAATTCACACTGGGGAAAAGTCACATTCCTGTGAAGGGTGAGGATATTCATGTTCCGTCAAATCATTGTTAGTTATACATATGAGAACTCACAGTCGGTAAAAGCAACATACATGTGAAGTTTGTGCATATTTTTGTAATTATAAATCATCGTTGGTGAAACATTGACACTGGGGAAACCCCATATTCATGTTAAGTTTGTGGATATTCTTGTTCTGATAAATCATCGTTGGTGAGACATATGGGAACTAATACTGGGGAAAATTGGTGTAATTAGACAAACATTGGCTGCTCACCTTCTGATGTGGAGAACCACAATATCATTAAATAACAATGGAGGAAAGACCACCCTCCCTGAAGTAAAAATAAAGAGGGAAATATTCCAAAATGACAGCTTATCTCCCTTACTCTTCTGTATTGCAATAGACCTACTAAGCAATGTCCTTAATAAGAATCACAGCACCTACAATTTGAGTCAGGGACGCCATCGAGATCCACGCAAATCCAACTTGGCATTACCACGAAAAAAACACAACGTTTAAGGGTTCAGTATATAAAGAAAATACCACAGAAAGAATACTGAACCATCACAGAACACGAAATAGAAAAAAACAAACAAAAAAACAAAGGAAAAATATGCAAAACGAAATAAAACAATAATAAAGAAAAAAAAGAGAAGCACTCACATCTACGCAGTATTAAAGAAGAAAAAAATGAACACATACACACAATGAAAAAAAGTATACAAGAAAATTAGAAAAATGGTCGATATGCCGCAAATAGAAAACATACGTAACGAATGAAAAAACATTTTTCCCCGTGCATTTCATTCATTTAAAGATTCTATAAATATATACACACACGCAAAAAGTTTAAGCAGAAAAAAATAAAAAGATTGTTATGTCAAGATATATTAAATGAGACGAGAAATATTGTTTTGATTTGTTGAATTCGGTTAATAAATTGTTTTACAAATATGAACTCACACGAACACAGAAAAAAGGTAAGTCAGTATGTCATTCATAAAAAATTTGTCTTGCTGTGAATGTTTACATATGTCAATCAAAAATATTTTTAAAGTGAGTTGCATTTAAAACATGTTTCGTTCGGAAATAAAAATACGCAATTGTCAAAAATGAGATGGAGAAATATGAAACTGTTGAACTCTTAAGCTTTTAATGTGGTTAATTGTTTTGTCTTTGAAAGGGACAATTTATTGTTTTTGTATTAACGAACTTTGCCTTACAGAAAAGAACAAAAATGTTTCTTGAGAAAAGTTACAACTATTTGTGAATATCATAGTTTAATGAAACGTATTTTATTGAAAATGTTTTTATATTGTAAAATGTCTTAAATGTATGTAAATGTTATCTTTTTGCGACAGGAATTCAAAGTCATTATTAGGTATATACATTAGGATAGAAATGATCTGGGAGAAAATAAGATTTAGACGAATGGTTGGCTTAGAAATCAGAATTTTTGGAGTGGGACAAAATAAATTACGTAAATGGGTATTTAGAGAGTTTTCATATGTGATAAGCCGAAATAAAGATATTTTTTGACGATTGGTTTTTTTATGATGCCCTTGATATTTTTCCCAAGAAGAGTAACTTGGTAGGGATAGGATCAACAATAGAGGAGCCCCTAATTCGAAAAATGCAGGGGAGAACCTGCGATATTGTGTGCTTTTAAAGCAGGCCGCATGTAACGGTTTTGAGCAAAGGACCCAAGAATTTAAAATGCAGGCGTTGGAGAGGATACGAGCATCCTTAAGGTTGCCAGAGACCTATATGAAGGGTAGTACCGAAAGCTAATCACATATAGCATAATGAAGTGAGAGAAATGTAAAATATACCGTAAGTACGTAGGAAGAAATACCCTTGTATTTTTTTTAGAGACGCATGTGTGTGGGATATCTCTGCTGGATCTTGGAAGCTCTGGTGAGAGAAAAGAAAAATCACAAAAATCGGGCCATTAGATAGAATTTAGTGCGTAACTAGGTATTGTGGCGGATAAGGCTGATATAGGTGTTAGTCAGGACGGATATTTTCTAGATCTTCGTCAAGGGTAGGAATACCCTACACCCAAAAAGTAATGCCAAGAAGATCAGAGAGGGTCTGATATAACCAAGAAAAAAATAAACAAAATAAAATAAATAATAATAATTGTGAAGTCAGTTGGAAAGGGCTGACTAAAGGACATTTTTTAGCCTGATCTTTCTTATCCAAGGGTTGTGTAGATATAAAAATGTACTAGAATTTAAAAATGCGTACATTTTTTTAAATATGGGAGGAAGGAATGTTACATGAAAAGGGGATGTCCATTTTTCATGTAAGTAAAAAAAGAGAGAGAATTAGTTAAATTAAAATAATATCAGATAACACGGGAATCGACCCTGTAGATAAGTTTTAAAGAACAATAGGTTTTAAATGGAATGCCCAGTAAATTGTTGATTCTGTTAAAATATTTAATAAATACAAATTTGGCTGGAAACTATTCACATTGTTAGAAATAATGCATAATAAAATATGGGTTATAGAATTAGAGAAGTAGGTTACATTCCTTTGTAAAACAACAAGGAAAATGGGAAATTTCCTGATCGTCAGAAATGGTTTCAAAAACGTGCAAATCGCTCATGTTGATGACACGTGAGTTATAATCACGTTGACCAGACATACATGTGATTTCTCAATATAGGAAAGAGTTCGAAGTTAGTTAGAGAATTCAGGGAGAGTTAGAGAGAGTCAGATCAGATTCGGGGAGAAGAGAGAGAGCTGACATGGAACCTTGGAAGCGAGGTTAGAAGAAGAAATCATGTAAGACTTGAATTCCTGGATGGAAAGCTATTGACCGGTCATATGGAATAATAAAAAGAACATCTTCATCTTTTTGTATCTGCACCTTCGTGTTGTTATTCAACAGAAAAGGTATTGTCAATTTATTTTATAAGAAAGTTTGAGAAAATCATCATCTAAAAAATATGTGTTAGAAAGTATATGTGTCAAAGTATAAATGTTAAAGAAACACTCCCGTTCATACAGAACTGTCAGAAGTATAAATGTCAAACCTTTGGTCTATCTATATATCAAATCTCCTCTCAAAGTGTATCTATATGTACTCTGTCTCTATATCTCACCAATGTCTCCATCTCAACAATATTAATAATCACAATGAATATATATAATATCTAACATCTCATAGCATCTCACAACATGATCACACAAAGAACAATACAAATACATACGTCATCTTAATAATAACACCCACCACGTAACACTATGCCAGTAATAATATACAGCTTTGGTATCATTGACTGATCACAAAAATACATCAACCGGCTAGACGTTAAGACACGGAAGCTACTAACGCTTCATAAAATGATATATAGAAATGAATGTCTACCAAGGCTGTATTTTCCCAGGGGAGAAGGAGGTCTTGGACTGTCAGAGATCAATTATCAACATAGGGCAACTATTGTCAGCACCGGTCAGTATCTGAGAAGCTCCCAGAATCACACCCTGTCAATAGTACATGAACATCAAGAGACAAGAGCCCACAGAACAACATCAGTCACCCGGCTGGCCAAGCATTTTGGTCAGGGTTGTCTCTCAAATGAGGACGAAACACCAAACAAGTGTGCCACAGAAATAGCAAGAAAGAGCCGGCAGAAATATACAGAGACCTTTCAACAGATGAACCTTAAAGAATGGGACCAACATCAGCGTGCAAAGCATTTTTCGGGAAAATTCTCTCAGGAATACATAGATAAAGAAGGTTCCTTGGACTGTCTCAAAAAGGGAGCCCTCCTTCATGATCAGGAAAGGGTCATAATGGCTGCTCAAGACCAGGGATTGATTACTAATGCATTCAAGAAGTTGGCAGGGATCAGTAATGACAATAAATGCAGGTTCTGCCATACAGAATTGGAAAGTGTTAGTCATCTGATATCAAGTTGCAAAGTTCTTCTAGGGGACGGCTACTATACAGCGATACATGATGGAGTATGCAAGTACCTCCACTAGACCATCTGTAAAAAATTAAACATCCAGTGTAGCATCAAGTCCTGGGAACATCAACTTGAAAGAACAGTTAGAAATGACTTATATACCATACACTACGACCATGTAATCACGATGAAAAATATAAGTAACCATTGAAATCTATTGATATGGGCAGTAGTGATGATGCCTCTCTTAGGATGAAATGTATGATGTAATTATAAAGAATAACTGTGTATGGAACAAGGTAGTGTAGTTAGAAAAGGCGGAGTCGAATGTTTAGACATGATAATTTTTGTGTGGCATTTGGCAATGGAAACCTACGGCAGTTTGGTACAGAGAGAAAAACCAGGCCTCTTTTATTACATACACAATACACGATGAAAAATATAAGTAACCATTGAAATCTATAAAAACATTTTGTATATACCATAATATTTGAGCGTTTCTACTGATTGGGAATTGATTGGTATTTGTAATTTTTTATTTGCATGTATTTTATTCTGAGTAAAAATTTATATTTTTGTCTACGTCCTTGTTAATGTCATTCAAAAAACATTTTGCTCGGAGTTTACATGTCTCCATTCCTTGGTGTTTATAATGTATTTTTGTAATACTTCTTGTTGCATTAATTTGGGTATTGTTATTCTGTTTGATTTCAATAATATTCCATTTTCAATGGACAGTTCGTCTCGATAAGGTCTCATATTTTTGTCCACTCCTCTATTGAGTGTGTTAACCCTAACCCTAACCCTAACCCTAACTTCGCTATTGAGTGTGTCGAGCCAACCTCTTAGAATAATGTCCCTGTTTGGTTTCAATAATATTCCATTTTCTATGGTCAGTTCGTCTCGATAAGGTCAATAAGGTGTCGTATTTTTGTCCACTTCTGTATTGAGTGTGTCGGGCTAACCTCTTAGAATAATGTCCCTCAATTCACTTATTGTTTGGTGTAACTGAGCTAATTTTGCGGTTAAAAATTCAACAAAATCTACCCTCAAGTCCAGGTTAAGGGCTTCTTTAACCTTTTTTTTTCTAGCCTTTAGAATCCACCGACTGATGTCATATCTTTTCCAGGGCGATATACAATCGTCATTTCATACCCTTAAAGACTTTACAGCATGCATTGGAAAGGAAGTTGAGCTGCAACTAAGTTTTCAAGCTGATCATTTCCAGAGATTTATGATAATTTTTCCATCTGCAACCCACTTCCATGGATGTAAATCCAGAAATCTGGAATCGTTCACAGGCAAAAATAACTGCAAACAGCTCCCGCTCTGTGTTAGCAGAGTGTTGTTCAGGTTTTGTTAAAGATTTGGATGAAAATGCTATGGGTTTTCCTTCTTGATGGAGAACGGCACCAAGTTCTCTACTAGATGCATCGACTTGGATGACGGTTTGCTTTGTAGGGTTAAAGTACGACAGTAATACATTTTTGCAAATTAGATCCTTGATTTTCTGGAAGTTTTCTGATGATTTTCTGTCAACTAGTATTCCACTTGTTTTTAAGGAGATTTCTCAATGTCACGGTTGAAACAATGTCCTTCCTTCTGTGCAATCCTCATTAAATTGTAAAATTTCTTGTCATGTTCTTTGGTTCCTTCAAAAACAATGACATCATCGATCAGCCTTAGAGTGCCAGGCTACTTCTGCAGTATCATCTCCATCTTTTAGATAAATACACCTTGAGACATCACCCGACCAAAAGGCATCCGTTGAAAACATAATCTTCCAAAAGGGAAGTTGAAGGTAGTCAACAATTGTGAGACTGAATGGAGTTTGATATACCAACAGTCATTTTTAGCATCCAAGTTATAAAAATATTTGACACCAGACAGTTTATGTGCAAGTTCTTCCATTGTATGGTTCTTGTAATGCCATCTCATGATGACTTTGTTTAAATCTTTCGGATCTAAAAACAGGCGGAATTTCTATTGTTTTTACGCACGTAAACCAAGCTGTTGACCCATTCTGCAGGCTCTGTTATTCTTTGTATGACACCTTGTTTTACCATATTTTCCGAGTCAGTCTGGATTTCTTCTCTCATATATATGGGACATTATCTCTGTTCACGTATAACAAGGTGGTTGTCTGGTGTAAAGATAATATGGTATTCACCCTCAAAATTACGCATATTGATAGCAGGTCCTTCTGTTGTCGCAACAAAGAACTTGACGGTTTTCCGTTTTCCTTTGTGTGAACAAGGTATTTTATGGATCTGTGCGGTTTTATATTAGAACAATCATATGTTGTTAAAACCGTTGGTGGCGCTTTAACACTATTCAGACGAGATTTTGTAGTCGATAAATAGAATCTTTAGATAAAAGAAAACGATGGTTTCTACTGAATTTTTGTCAATTTTAATAAATTACAATGGTAGCTTCCAAATTATGCAGTCGAAATTACATGAATATTACTAAATTGTGAAAAAACTACTTTAATCGTGTTAGCAGGTAAAAAAATTGCTGCCATCGTGTTTCAATCGAAACGGAAAAATTACCTACCTTTTCAACTCTCCTGTCTTATGATAGTTGTCTTCAAATTCTATTTATATTTTCTTTATTAAATAATTTTCTACCTTATCGATTTTCGTAATTTTTGGATATACTCATCTAAAAGGAATACGTTGATACCATTGTTTTCATGTGAAATTCAGAATTACGATTTCCGAAATTTCGTCCTAATAGTGTAACAGCGCCTAGTTGGTTCATCTTTCTTGCAGCGAGGAGTGTTTATTCTGCTACATTTATCAGGTATGGAAACATTTTCTGAAATGTATGTGTGTGTGCCTGGGCGGTTGGGAAACTATTATAGGGTTTGTAAAAATCTCTGGCCGTCGGTCACTTTGTTTTTGGATAGAGTCGAAAAACATTAGTTCAAACTTATTAAATATTCCTTCATTGTCCCTCTGGAAACCATTTACAGAATGAACACGGTTATTGTGTTTCTGGTGCTTGTACTGCTTCCTTTGTATTTCTCGGTGTCCTGGTTTACTATTTGCCTCCTTCCATGTTGTGAGTGTTTCCACATTCTCTGTTGCTTTCTCATTTCTGTTGGTGCAGACTTTGCCACAATGATTTCTCCATCCACAAGCTTAACATATTACACTGCATGCTGGACGTTTTCCATTTGGATTATAGCCTTTGTATTTCACTGCATCTCTTTTTTCTTTTCGTTCGTAGAATTCAGCTGGTTGTCTCATGTGGTCTATGGAAGCTTCATGTGTTCTGCCACAGTTTATAGCTCCCTGCAATGTCAAATCTTTACCCTTTGTTAGAAGTTGTGGTACTTCTACAGTTTATCGTCGAAATTGAAGACACCATTTTTCGCGCACCTGTCGTTAAAATCCAGAGAGAAATCAGTATTATAAACTATGGCCAAAGTAGGAAATAAATAATAAAAATAATTAAACTAGATATTAATTACTTCCAGAAAGAACTATGATAAAAAGTAAATAAAGAAAGTGAAAAAGAACATATATCCGTAATTGTTTCATTGGAAATGTTTTGATTTAATTAATGAAAACGGGGAAGTTTTTCATGAAACGTATACGTTTCATGAAAAACTTCTTTTAAGCACTTCTTTTAAAAAACTTTTTTTAAACAGAAAATGAAAAATACATTATTATTAAAAACAGAAAATGAAAAAGACCTATAAATAATTGTCTCAACTGGGTGAGCGCAAATTGAAAACCAAAACATTTACTTATAAAAAGGTATCAAAATATAATTGTTAAGACATTTATTTAAAAGACTGCGTAAGAAAATATAATTCTAATAAAACAATTTTGTGACGAAAGCAGTGGCGTAGCATCAGATTTTGCCGGCCGGGACGGTCATAAAATCTGCCGCCTTTCCCCTAGTGGAATATAATTGCCTGCCTACCCCTGCTGGCATACAATTACATGTCCCTCCCTCCGCTTGCATACAATTACATGTCCCCCCTCCCCCGCTTGAATATTATTACCCGTTGGATCCCCCTATCGCTGGCATATGATTATCTTTTTTGTCAATCACCTAGGGACATATTTTTCCGATACCTCCAAAAGATCCAATTTTATTTACAAGTTTTTCTGTATAAAATTTAAGATATTTTGTTAGCTTTTATTTATTTTTTCCATTTTTTATTTTTATCCTCACAAAATGCCGCGCCCTGGTATGTGCTGCTCGTAAAATATGGGCACATTTTTTGATTCCAATATCTCAAAAAATTCCGATTTTTTAACCAACTTCTCGATATTTTGTTAGGTTTTATTTATTTATTTATTCATTTCAATTTTCTATTTTAACCTCTCAAAATGCCACCCCCGACATCGGCCGCTTGTAAAATAGGATACAGATTTTTCCGATTCCAATACCGCCAAAAGTTCCGTTTTGTTTTTTAAAGCTTTCGGTAAAAAATTTCGATTTTTTGTTAGCTTTTATCTACTTTTCTATTTTTATCCTCACAAAATGCCGCTCAATGGTATTTGCCGCTCGTAAAATAGGGACACATTTTTCCGATTTCAATACCTCAAAATCTTACTACTTTTTACAAACTTTTCAGTATAAAATTTAAGAAATTTTCTTAGATTTTATATATTTCTATTTATTTTTTTCTGTTTTCTATTTTTCACCCATCAAAATTCCGCCCCCTGACATGGGCTACTCGTAAAATAGGGATACATTTTTCCGATTCCAATACCTCCAAAAGTTCCGATTTTTAAAAAACTTTTCGGTAAAAAAATCCGATATTTTGTTAGCTTTAATTTATATTTTATTTTCTACTTTCAACCTCTAAACGTCCGCTCCTGACATGTGCCGTTCATAAAATAGGGACACATTTTTCTGATTCCGATATCTCTAAAAGTTCCAATGTTTTCCAACATTTTCGGCATAAAATTTCAGATTTTCTGTTAGCTCTCATTTATTTTTATTTATTTTGTTACCCTCTCAAAATGCCGCCCCCTGGTACGTGCCGCCCGGGGGCGGAACCTCCCGCCCCGCCTTTGCTCCGCCACTGGTGGAAAGCAACATTGGATTTTTATAAAATAGGGGGGGGGGTCGAACAAATAAATAATTTTAATGAAATGTTTTTTCAATTAAAGCAATTTCAGTCACTCACAAACACACATGCTCGTTCGCAAATAAGTGAACCTTTATTCATTTCAATTTTCCCCGCACATTTTGCAAATAAATATGTTTTGTCAGCAACAGCACAATTTCAAATACGCCCACACACTTTTCTCAAACAACAAAAGTAAAATGAACATATTTTTGGCGTACGTAGTTGAAAGCACCATCACGTGACACAAGTAACCAATAAGAAAATTAAGAAGATTGTCTTTTTAACGCTTTTCCAGAAACCAAAATATCAGCAGTAGCAATCAAGTTCTGGAGCCAAAAATGTATAAAACAGTCGTCTTCTGAGAGATTTCAGCCTTTTCCCTTTCAGCTCCTTTCGACGGCACAACGAGAACATGCCTCTCGTATTCACAACATTGTCACTGACAATACCGCCAACACCGCCATACACACGCCACGCGAACATTCAAAAACCACTGATGCACACACGCATTCATTCACTTAAAATTCTGAACCCTTACAAGGGTCAACAACAAATTGATTTAAATGAAACCGAGAATTCATTATCCAGTTTAATTTTTTTGTTATTTATGTCATCTTTCGGTCATAGTTTAAAATACTGATTCTCTCTCGTATTTTAACGACAGATGCACGAAAAAATTGCGCCTAATTTTCGGCAATAAACTGTAGAAGTACCGAAGTTGTTTTTGAAGTTCTGGATGTTTCGCTTTTTACATGAGTACATGAGACTTGCTCTATAATTCGTGAATATAATCAGTGATTATTAATTTTAACTTCATTTTATTAAAACGTTTATGGCTTCAATAGCAAGAGTAACTTCCGGTTAAAGTGTCACGCTGCTTTATAAAAACGTCGATTTTAAAATCGTCGATGTTTTAATCGTATTGATGTTACAATTATTTTATCATGGATATAATTTATTTCATTATTTAATATGCTTTAAGAATGATTGGAAAACAATGGCACATTTTTAACTAATGAATGGAGATTTTTACACGAGGAACGAAATAATGATTACACCGTTTTATGATGACCCAAATTAATTGTTCTTTAACAGTTGATTTTCTCTTTTCACGTTTAAATCGTGTTTTTCATCTTTTAATTTTGATTCTTTTATATTTTCATATATTTTATTTCTTAATGAATTGGACACACAAAACAAAAGTTGTATCAATTTACTAAAGAAATCCTAACAAACAAAACAAATTTTCTGTTTTGAAAACAAAAGAAAAAAAGGGAGTTCATCCCGATTTTTTTTTTTTTTTTTTGTATTGAATTCCTGGAATGAAAGGTAAGTTATTATTATTTTCTTTTTATACACTTTTTCAATATTTACATCCAATAACTTTAAAAATAATATGAAACGTTAAAATAAGTTATTTTTGCAATCCAATAAAAAATATTATTTATTCGAAAAAAAAAAGCGATTTATTTTATAAAAATCAGATGTTGCTTTCATTCATTTAATCCGATAACTTTTATATATACTTCAAAATAAATCATTATCATCATCATTATTATTATTTATACACTTCAAAATAAATTAAATCCGATAACTTTTAATATAATCTGAAACATTGAAATTAGTTTATATTTTTATTGCAATCAATTAAAAATATTGATTTCGCCATGCCTTATAACATACGTGAATAAAAAAAATGATTCTCCCATTAAAAAAAAAAATGATTTTTTAATCTAATATTTAGATTTTTGTACAAAATGTGTTTATTTCAGTAAAAATTATGAATTCTAAGAATATAATAATAATTATCATATACAAAATAATTTAATTCGAAGTTGGTTGAATTGTTAGACAACTGAGCACACAAGCAGCTTTTTTTAATATTTAATTGTTTTAACATGTTACAACGAGGGGCCAGATTAACGGAGAGTGTCACCAACGTTGCGATGGTGAATAGGATAACGTTTTTCTAGTATCTCAACGTAAACAAAAACATTAAAAGTTGTCCGAATCAGCGTTAAAGTGGAGATGAATATAAAAGTTTGATAAATGATACCTTATGCTACAACAGAACAATCAAAGGAGCAAGGACGAAAGTTTCATTTAAAAAACAAAACAAAAAAAAAACAATGTGGTTTTAAAAAAGGTTTTAAACTTCGGATTGATAGGTAAATTTCTAAGAAAACACTTCTTTTTTTGTTTTAAATTTGAATATATCATTTATTGATCTTTTATCTTCAATTTGTGATATATAAAACTTTTGTGATTAAATTAAGTATTTACTTTTTGATAGACATTTGAAAATGGGGGGGGGGTCCTGAATTAAAAAAAAAACGTTTGTCTAAAATATTATAATCGCTTTATTGGAAAAGGCATAAAATTTCACATTGACCCTGAAAATATCGTAAAAATTGAATCAATAGAAAAATTCTGATAGATTTTTAAAGTTTAAAAATTGAAAAATACTTAACTCGGTAAATTCAATTGATTTCATTACTGCTTTAAAATATTTCTATTGCTTTTTATACATATGCTTAGATAGTTTATTTTGGAAGTATAATCCGTAAAGAAAATAATCAACCCACTTTTAAAAGAGAAATTACGAGTTTTTTATATTTTATTCGCAGTTTCGTGTAGGGGTGTCAAAAATCCCCCCCCCATAATTGTGATACACCTTGTTACATAGTTTTTAAACGATTAAAATTCCATTATTTCAAAATTATTTTTTTTTTAAATATTAAGTTTTAATATAAACATGGCTATTGTCAGCTATTTTATCGCCACATTAAATATTGAAGCCGGTATTTAACCAAATGAACATTCAGTACAGCCGTATTTCTTATTTAATATACGAATGTTTATAATATTATTAATCATAAAACTTTGTAAATCTTAAAATTATAACGAAAATTAATTATTAATTGCAGTTTGAAGAAGATGAACGAAGGTTTAAAAAAATACAATCAGTCGCTTCTGCTTTTCAATAGTTCACACAAATCTGACGTCACGGAATCATGCATATTTTTTTCACGATTGTTTGGCAATGATTAATACCCAACATTGTACTTTTTATTGTTTAAGTCTTTAGATTATAAAAACACATTTACTCATTTGAAAACTTAATCTTGCATTATTTCTTTTTTTTTTTTAACAATGTGGTTAATTAAAAATAAATTTTAATCACAGCCTTACATGTGAAATAATAGCGTGATTAAATTCTACCCATTTAAAATTTGTGAGACATTTCTAATATAAATAATCGTCAAAACTCAAACACAAAGTGAAATTTTACGTTTTTCTCCTCCACGCTTATTGCTATTTTAGTAAAAGGGAATTACTGTATGGTTATATTTTTTTAGGAAAATATATATAATTATTAATTCTTTTTTATGAGTCTCTTTCACTGTAAATGAAATAAATACATAACGAAATAAGGATAAAAACTTCAATTTCTTCTTAATCGAATAACACAGTAAATGAATATTAAATCATTTTTTTTTCAGAACAGTAGATGTTTGTAAACCAAAAATTTATTTCATTCAAATGTATCAATATATGATTGTAAAAACATTTATTTACAAGTCTACATAATAAAGTATAATTTTACTAAAATAATTTTGTAATGAAAGCAACATTGTAAGTAAAAAAGATAAAATAATTAGAATGTGTGCATGTAAAATATGAAAGAATTAACAATGGTATTTTAGTAATAATCATAACGAAACATTTTAGTAAGAAAGGTTAGGAAATAGTAATTCATTCTTACTAAAGTAATAACAGGGAAGTAAATCTTTTCTTGTAATAATAACAAATATAGTTTGTTTCATTTTTTTTCGAGTTTCCACAGGGTATTTAATCTGAAATGATTACCTACTCTAATCAGGGAAATCATGTTTGTTTGTATCTCGGAGGCTTTTTCTCTAACGAGATTTCATTCATTCCAGAATGATTGAATATTTAGTTGTCAGTCAATTAGATTTTGTGGTAATAATAAAAATATAGTCGCTTTCATATTTTTTCGAGTTTCCAAAGTTTGTAATTTAATATGAAATGATTACCTAATATAATCAGAGATTCATGGTTGTTATAATCTTGGAGGCGTTCTGTTTTGAATGAGGTTCCGTGAATATTTAGTTGTCAGCCAATGAGATTTTGTGAAATGTGAGGAGGGAGAAATCATTATCTTGTGGTTAGAGAAAAGGAAATATTATGGTATATGTATAAGTATATGAGCCAGACAATTAGGGCGACACCCCATATATGACACTAACATTGAACAGCTTCTGGGTATCGACTAGGTGCATGAGTAGTACTTATTTTTTAGAGGGAAAAATAACAGCTACTTTTATTGTATATCTCTGTGGTCGTTATGATGTCACACCAAGGATTTAATCTACAGTTATATTATAACGAATTAATGTGTCAAAAATGTCGTTCTATAGTTATATAAGATAGTGCCTAATAATGTAGAGATAATGAGTTTGTATGTGGCATCTGTTGTTGTAAACATATTGTATGTTGGTTGAAGGTGAACAACTTTGCTGCTTTTATTATATATAGGTATAGGACAGAAAATAAAATAGATAAATAATATGGATAAAAACTTTGAAATAACATTTTAAAAAATCAACAGAAGATATTTTATTTTGAGAGTTCATTTGAAAAGTTTTATTAATACACAAGCAGAAAGACCCAACACATAAAATCAGCAGTAGGTTCTTTCATATAACAGGGGTACGTTAAAAAAACAATGTTTCTGTTTAAAGCAGAATTATGCTAAGATACTTGACCTTTTGCTTTTTAAACTTTAATTCAAATTATTATTACCACACAAGACCCGGCATATAAAATCAACATTAGGTTCTTTGATATAACACAAGCTGGTTCAAAATGAATGTTTATATTTTAACCGGTTGTCATCAAATTGAAATGGAGATATGTCAATTTCTATTTCGACATTTTTTTCGTTTCATCTTGTACCTTAGTTTTTTCTTCAACCACTCGATAATTTATGTTGTAAATTGACTCATAATACTACACCCCCCCCACACACATATATATATATATATATATATATATATATATATATATATATATATATATATATATATATATATATATATACGCCCCCATATATATTATAATTCAATAACTTGAGTGGTATTTCTTCTACCCGTCACACCAATAATTTCCTGGGTAAGGTTGACACTGTTGTCCAAACTTCCAACTTCCAAACTTCTGTATACGTAACACACCTTCTCTCAACTCCAAAAGAACTTCTGCTAATTCAACTTATTTCTTCGAAATCCAACTTTAAAATTAACCTACCTCTAAAAAATCAACCCTCTTTTATCTCCAACCAGGAGCATCTCATTTGCATATCAGGTGGTCACAATGCAGGCATATAAAGAGATAAGGCAGCCATTTTTGTTTCTTTCTTCTTCATTCATTTCATTCCACGACTGACTCATTGAATTATGCACACATGCTAGTTAGGTAAGTCACACGTTTCCCTACACACACACACACACACACACACACACACACACACACACACACACACACACACATATATATATATATATATATATATATAAAGGAGATTAGAGCAATAGTCTAAAGAGCAGAGTGTATTTTAATGTAATATTAAAATTACTAGTTTAATCAAAATACAGGGAAAGAAAAAGTGCTCGTTGTAATTTACATATATAATAAGCTCGATAGGTAAATATCCTAGAGCTAATTTAATATTTAGTAATTTGATTGATAATTCAAAAATCAAATTATAATTAAATTAAAAATCCGTTTCCTAAGAAGGAACAACAACAAAATCAATAATTTGTACGATCGTTTCGGAAAACAATGTTTTTATTGTGGTAGACATCAAGTTACGGACAATAAAATTTACATATAGTGTTTTTAACAAACAAAGTTTCCTCATCAGCAAAATATTGGGAAGGTTTTTTATTATATGTAAAAGGCACCATAAATAAACCTAGCATTAAAAGTAAGGCAGATGTATCTGGAAAAAATTAAAATAAAGGTATGGATTTAACTTGATAAGAAAATCAATATGGGTTAAAGATAGAAATAAAATAGAGTAAAATTATAAATCTAAATTTGGTTTAAGTACAATATTATAATAGTATTTTTCGATAAAACTCATAGACACATACACACATATATACATATATATACACACATACACATATATATATATATACATACATATACACATATACATAAATACACATATATATATATAAATATTTACATATATACATATATATATACATATACATAAAAATATACATACAGATATTTACCTTTTAATTTTTCGCCTTTCGAAATCAGGAACTATGGTCAAAGTATTCATATAGATGCTTGTTATAGCTTTTCAGCTCATCAAATGATAAATTTTCAAAAGGAACGCTTGTGAAATATTTTATATCCGTTAGCATACTTTTGATTAAAAAACGTCAAGATTTAAAATTCGAAAGAAAGAGGAGGATAATGTTATTTGTATAATTAAATAATGCAAGAGGGATAATTAGTCATATTTCTTTAATTAAAGAATGCAAGGGAGATAATTAGTCTTACTTAATTTATTACAGAATAATAAAAAATATTATAATCTATTTTTACTAATAAGTAATTTTTAATGATTTAAGGTGGTTTATATTTATTAAATTTAAACCAACGTTTATGACGACATGTGAAGATTAGTTCCTCTTTTGAATTTAATAGGGTGGTTGTATTTTTTATATCTTCACATTTCAAAATTTTTAGGGTTTCTTTTGTACATAGTGCACAGAATTTATCTCCTGGTTTATATGGTTTGCAAGATTCAATTACTTGCCATTTCAACTTGAAAGAAATATTGTTATTGTTGAGTTGCCAAATATACTTGGATAGAGTAGTTTGGTTTGACAGAGAGTTATTTTTAAAAGAATATTTGTGTGTTGAAATTCTATGTTTTATTAGGTCAGATGTGGAACCAAAATATATTGCCTCTTGTTCATTGTGATTATTTTCCATTAGGTCTGGTGCTGGATTATTATATGGTGGGTTGGTTTGTAATTGATTGGTAGATTGGTTAAACTTGGTGTCATTATTTAATATGGTGGTTGAGTTATGGCTGTTAATAGATTCATGTAGATTTGGGGTTTTGATACTGTGCAGCTATAGATTACATTTTTTATTTTACATGAACCTTGTAGGGGACATTTATTTTTCTTCTATAGTTACAGTCTGCTATATTTTGTATAATTGTGTTTTGTAGCTTATTAATATTTTTTTACTATTTGAACTAATTATTTTTTGATGAAGGTTAGGCATAGTAGAGTAACATACTTTGATTGTATTCTTATTGAAAATTTTATTATATCTATGGGGGGCTTTAAAGTTTCTATCTAATATTTTTAAAAATTCTCTGTCCAAGTTTGTCTCTAGATTTTTGTAATATGGAGGGTTGAACCACAGGGTCTCCTTATGTCTATTCTTACGTTTACGGGTTTTGGTTTGTTGTTTATTTGTATTATTATCTAATAATTGTGGTTTGGTTTTATCTTTTTTTGTCTCTTGGTCATTTTTCTTAACTCGTATACGGGAAGACATTGCCATATTATATGTTATTACGCTCTTAATAGGTTTATTTTCAATGCAGTTTATGTTTCTATCATTTTTATTTATGAATTTAATTTGCGAATTGTATCCTGAGTTTTTAAGGGCTTCATTGTAATATTTTTCATTTTTGATAAATATGGATTTAGTAGAAGACAGACTAGAAATTCTTAAAGCGATATTGGGAACTATTGATTTTAATATTGATTTAGGATGGTTTGATTCATTGTGGACATATAATAGAGATTGGTTAGGTTTATGATAGGGTTCAAAGGTAGAATTTTGGCCTAATAAAACATAGAATAAAAAGTAAGAATAAATTTAGATCCTAAATTTTAAAGCAATATAGCTGGAGACTTAGTTGATTAGTCTGGATTAAGAGAATGATATTAGTAAAACATATTAAGTGAACATAGCTAATTAGTTGTAACGTTGAATGATAATTTGATTTAAAAAGTTTTCTTTTTAAAATAGAGCTATGAAAATATGTAAATATTAAAAAAATTACAAGACTTTGGAAGGATGATATGTAGGTAAAATATTTTCTCATGTTTTTTCATTGTTAAAATGTTTTTTATTCAATACGTCTGAGGAAAGCCTGTTTTTGTGAAAATTTTCAAACGATATAGGGTTTGAATTTCTGTGGTTAAACAATTGTAGCTAACGATGAAATACACTATTTGTTGTTATCAATCTATTCCTTGATGTCTTGATTTTGTTAAAACAATATATAAATGCTCAATTATGAAATATGGTAATTTTGAATCTTATTGTTAATCATCTCATTTTGACTTAAAATTTCTGGCTATACGAACATACACCTAATTTTCAATTATATAAACCCAATAAAACTAGGAATAATATAAATAAGACTATATAAATATAAATATATATATATATATATATATATATATAGTATGCTGCCTCTTTTAAAAAGATATTTTATGTGAAACACGTACAGTTCTCAGTGGCATAACTTCAACGTAATAGATAAAACATGATTTTATAAAATGGAAATTCATATATATATGTATATATATGTATATATATATATAGATGTATATATATATGTATATATAGATGTATATATATGTATATATACATATGTATATATATATATGTATATATATGTATATATATGTATATATATATATGTATACCCTTGTCTTTGTATATATATGCGTATATATATAATAAAATTTTGTTGTTTCAAATATTATCTCAGTGGCATAACTTAAATGTAATATATAACACCGTTTTTAGCAAATATATATATAGTACAACTTTTGTTGCTTCAAATATTATCTAAGAACATATAAAATCTTGAAAAATTTGAAGAGTTTAGTAGAATATTGTTTCTAAAATTTGAAAAATCTCTTCGTATGTTTAAGAAGAATGACTAATTGATACGTATATGTATGTAAAATTGAAGCTAACAAATTACTCTTTAAAAATATATTTGTTTAACTTGAGCTTGCAAAAAATTCTTTTGACTATACTCTTGAAAAATTCTGAAATCGGTTGTCACAAATTTAATTCCAACATATTTCTGAACTTCGTTAAGATATGTGAAACACGTACAGTTCTCAGTGGCATAACTTCTATTTAGTAGCCAATCTAAGTGCACTCTAAAATACCAAAGCTTGAAAAGAGGATAATTCCTCACCATGTGGATTGTCATTGCTTGTTGAAGAGGTGTCAACTGTGGGTGACACTGTCAGCTAATTGGTTCGTGTTCCGAGTAGCTGGTCTGCCAAACCTAAATGATATTCCAGGTTATCATCATGATGTTTTCCAGAGTAGGTTAAATAGTAATCTGCTGCGTTTGAATTTATCATCTTTAGTTTTTTTAATACTTCTTATATGAAGTTGCTTCATCTATTGTAATACCTTCTCTGTAGCGACTGTCATATAAAGAAGCTAAATGACTCCTATATTAATCAATATGAATCGGATTGTAAAAAGTTTTATCATTTAGAATGCGTATCTTACAGGTGAGTAAGTTTAAAATAACAGTTTGAATATATATATATATATATAATTCGTACTGTCATACTTGTAACATGTCCAATTACATTTTCAAACAATTCATGCACATTATGAGATACGTCAATCGTTGAATATATATATAATACTAAAAAAATCAAATTCCTAAAGTAAATCTTGTGAAAATAAGAAATTAAGATGTAAAACCCAATGAAATACGCTTTAATGTTTATATATGAATAATTGTTTAAATAAATATGAATGTGTTAGTTGCATTGCCAAAAAATATTTCGTTATATCTTCGAACGGGAGTTCAGTGGATTATGGGATACCTTCATCGTTGGATATACATAACATAAGACATGAAATAAAAGATAGATTAAATGTTTATTTTCTGCTTATAGTAATCTAAATGTTTTGTCTTACTAATATTTAAAGAACAAACATGAAAACCTGTATAAGTTAAACATTTGTGATTGAAAATAATGTTTACATTCAGATGAATGATGGGTAAATGGATATTCTTTCTGATTTTTCACATCAAATAAGTCACAATTTCAGTTGGAGATAAAGTGCTTCTATTTGGGACCAAGAATACAGGGATATTATATAATAATATAGTTAGATTAAATATGTATTATCTGTTTATAGTGATTTCAATCTTTCGTCTTTATAATATTTTAATACAAAACATTGAACATATTAAGTTAAACAAAAATGTGATTAAAAATATTTTTACGTGAATATTTTTCAGGGGTGACGAGATACTTGAAAATAAACATTCAAGACGTTTATTTCCACATTTTAATCACAAACGAGAATGTAAAGGACTAATATTTTGACTATTATGAAGAAACAAGAGACAACTATTAGAATATAAAGCTTTCAGCTATATAAGTCTAACAGTAAAATAATTTCTGGTATATAGAAATATCAACAAGGAAGAGGCGACGGAGTATGTTATGGTAGTTGCACCAGTTCATATGTGGCACTAATACTCAGTGCATATTCTAATGTAAGTTTGAAGATGTCTAGAATAGTCTCAGTTAAAAGTAATTTGTAGTACGGTTAAAAAACTTATCTTTTTATGAAGTCTTTGTAATGATCTCAAATTATTTCTTAATATAGTTGATAATTATTAAACAAAAAATGGTTGGTGTTGATATGTAAAGAAACTTGAAACATTTACACCCTTATAAGTTAAAAGTATGTAGTTACAAATACTTTTTCTATTCACATAAATTAAACGTTTCACAGTTGTATTTCCCCAAATCATAGAAAAGAATTTAAAAAAATTGATAAATATATAAGAAAAAACTAAAAAGTAATAATAATAAAACAACATAAAACGTATAGAATTACACTTTTTAATACTAAACAAACTCATATACAGACAATGGTTTGATAGAAACGCATTTTGATTTTAACTAGATTAAGCAACGCCTATATTTACTGCTTCTGTGTAAAGTTGGAAAATAGTTATTTTTAACGTGAGGCTTATGAATTTTTAGATGACATTAATCTAGGGGTTGTGATTTGAATCCAACAAAATTAACAATAAACGATACTAATACATCAAATGAAATAGTAAAAATATTGAATTTCATTTTTTGCAGATGTTCCTGATTGAAAACTGTGATTCTATTTTAATGGAATCTAATTTTCTTTAAACATTATTCGATGAAGAGAATTACATTATTTGGAAGACTAAAGCGACATCTGTAAGAACATTTCTTCTGGCCACTACTTTTTACAAATGTTATGAAATAGTTGTGAAAAATTAACACATCTTGAAGGTAACATTAGTTTTGAAATATCTTTCAAAGAAATCAAAAAAAAGATCGATTCAAAAGTTTTGATTTATGAGAAATCAAACTGACAAAAGTCACATTTTTATTGTGTGATTTAATGATAAAACACATTTTATGTATTGTGTGAATATGTTTTCTTCAAATATAGTTTACTTTGATATATATAAACCCACATTAAAAGCCACATTTATGTGTGTGGATATTTCTGTTCTTAAAAAATCACTGATATTTATCCATATAAGAACTTACACTGTAGAAAAAACACATTGATGTGAAGTGTGTGGATATTCTTGTTCTTAAAAATCTAAGTAAGTGATACATATGAGAACACACTGGGGAAAAGACTAATAATATTAGAGTTCTAACTGATGCAATATCACATCTGGTAAAGGTTGTTGAAATTCTTGTTTTAAAACGCAATTGCTAGGTAGAAAGGTGTACTAACACTGGCGACAAGCCACAATCATGTAATTTGTTGATATTCTTGTTTAAAAAATGAAATTTAGTGAAACATGAGAACTCACATTGGAGAAAAGCCACATTCATGTGAAGTTTGTTGATACTCCTTTACTGAAAAATCGAAGTTAGTGAAATATATGAGAAGTAACACGTGGGGAAAGCCATATTCATGTGAAGTTAATATTTCTGTTCTGTGAAATCATCGATAATGATACATATGAGAACTCATACTGGAGGAAAGCCATATTCCTATGAATTTGTCGATATTCGTGTTCTCTTAAATCAGATTTGGTGAAACATATGAGAACTCACACTGGAGAAAACCACCATTCATGTGAAGTTTGTGGATATTCTTGTTCTAAAAAATCAAATTTAGTGAAACATGAGAACTCACACTGGAGAAAAGCTATATTCATGTGAAATTTGTAAATATTTTTGTTCTGCAAAATCAAAGTTAGTTAGACATATGAGAACTCACACTGGAGAAAAACCACATTCATGCGAAGTTTGTAGATATTCTTGTTCTGAAAAAGCATCATTAGTTAAACATATGAGAACTCACACTGGAGAAAAGCCATATTCATGCGAAGTCTGTGGATATTCTTGTTCTGTAAAATCATCCTTAATAATACATCTAAGAACTCACACTGGAGAAAAACCACATGCATGTGAAGTTTGTGGATATTCTTGTTCTGACAAATCACTATTAGTAAAACATATGAGAACTCACACTGGGGAAAAGCCATATTCATGTGAAGTTTGTGAATATTCTTGTTCTGTAAAATCAAATTTAGTCATACATATGAGAACTCACACTGGGGAAAAGCCACATTCATGTGAAGTTTGTGGATATTCTTGTTCTGTAAAATCATCGTTAGTGATACATATGAGAACTCACACTGGGGAAAAGCCATATTCTTGTGAAATTTGTGGATATTCTTGTTCTGTAAAATCAAATTTAGTGATACATATGAGAACTCACACTGGGGAAAAGCCACATTCATGTGAAGTTTGTGGATACTCTTTTACTGAAAAAGCAAAGTTAGTCATGCATATGAGAACGCACACTGGGGAAAAGCCACATTCATGTGAAGTTTGTGGATACTCCTGTACTGAAAAATCAAAGTTAGTGATACATATGAGAACTCATACTGGGGAAAAGCCATATTCATGTGAAGTTTGTGGATATTCTTTTTCTCATAAATCATCGTTAATGGAACATTTGAGAACACACACTTGAATGTCTACTGGGGAGACCTTTAATGCCTACTACAGGGGAGAACTTGTCCTCTTAGTATCTAAGGTCTCTCTGTACAGGGATTTATCAGAACAACCTGTCATGGGGATACTTTTTCCATAG